>NC_091821.1:429075397-429195397 GCF_038994185.2 Dermacentor albipictus | reverse complement strand
AACTGGATAGTCGACCTTTCACAGAGGCTAAGATCCTGGGTGCTTGGCCATATTAATGAAGAAAGCTATGCATACATGCTCTTATGACTTTCTAAAATAAACGAATCTGAAAAGATACTTATAGACACCATCTGTATTTTGTGCGAGTGAACTGTCTCGACTTGCCTCCTTTTTTCTTTTAAACCCTCATACCCTCACCCCCATGCAGGGATAGCCAATTGGATGTACGTCTGGTTAACTTACCCGGCCTTCCTTGTTCCTTTCTTTCTCTCTCAGACGTAAACCCCATGCAGAAAAACCAAAAACCACACAATATCTAGTCAGCCATACCTGTTGAAACTAAGATGCGACATGCTTAAACAATTTCAGACATGTAAATGCACCTAAAATACAAGTACAAAAGAAAGGACAACACACATGTAGCACATGCACTACTGATTCTTGTGCTTTCTTTTAATTGTCCTTCTATCTTATATACATTTACAAGCCTGCAATGCTGAACCAACTCGCCCAACTACCTACTTTGCTTAAACCAATTCAATTAATATTTTGGTTAATGTATACCCAAGAATTCGTGCGATGACTGGCAGATTCTTCTCTTGCAGAACTTCATCCGACCAAACACCAGAGAAAAGAGTGATGCTGATACAGACACACAAGTTTTTTTGGCAGTGAAATATGTTAACTGGACAAACTGCTGCAAGCGTTGCATAGCAACATGCATTGAAGCTGGTGAGCAAGTTGAAGTGCATGATCTGCAAATTTTCTGCCAATAATTTGCTTTGTCAGACATCTGTGACGAAGGTGCAGAAAGGATTGCTGGCATCTGGACCAGGTTCTTGCTAAGTTCGTAGCAACTGCTATTACACTGGAGGACAAAATAAAGCAACCACTGGGCCACATGAAGCAGTATTCTCGCTTGTTGCTTAATCCAGCAAGGACAGAAAAAGAGTGGAGAATGCTGCCTTCCAAGCTTAATTACAAGCAATGCAAAAGCAACCTTGGAAATCGAATCAACTGCATCATTCTGGGCAGAAATGGGAGAAGTAAAAAGATAGGATGACATGCAAGAGTACAGAAATATCTGTACATTGGCCCAGCACATATTAATTTTATATTATTGCTGCAGCTGAAGGAAGCTATGCTTAAAAAAAAAGCAGCAGCTGGGCTTGGAGTTTAAAAACTTCATGCCATAATCACAATAATATCAGCTTTTGCTATGACTGGCAGGAGCTATGTCAACGTGTACAAGCATCAATGACCAGCAAATTAAAGTCCACCAAACAGGAAGTGGACTAAACGAGACATTTGCTTGAGCTTTGGCAAGTGTTATCACCTGGCATTTCTACTTTCATGGCCTCATCAATAAAGTAATACGCATAAGTAATACAATATTGCTTTTGCTGTAATGGACTTTTTATTGTGTATTTGCTTATGTTAGTATGCGTTTTTTTGATGTAGTTTTATAGGTGCAACAAAGCACAAAATTTTTTGTTATACTTTTATTGAAAGATTTCAATAATGGGGTTGTTACTCTTACATGTTTTTATGCCAACCCAGTAGCCCAAGTTGTATATTAGCTTGTGCCACTAGATGTGTGGATGTGTTATGTTTGTGATGCCATCGTGTTCGCTGCGTTGTCGTCATTCCAGCTTTGTCATGCGACTCTCACGCTACCTGCGTTGGAACCAGATGGCTCACATGAAAGGATTCAGGTGTCTCAGCAGCAGCACACCCACCCGTTGTTGGTCACCTCCATTTGAAATTCAAAAGGAAGTTTCACACGAGTGTTCATTTCGAATCACCGATAGCAATACCTCACCTTGGCATAGCCAACTACCTGTAAAATACTTCACATAACATCAATTTTCACATTGCGTGGGATTTACGCAAGTTTATCTCATAGTTTTCATGTAGAGCCTTTTGGACCTTTATGTGGGGGATAATAAAATGGCTTTTCAAGTCTAGCTCCTCTGAAATATATATAATTCGACACCTTGCATGCTAAGCTGCAGCTTCTTAAGTCCCAAACTGGCATCAAGAAAGCCAGGACTGTAAAATGATACTGGGCTGGACAAATCAGTTTCCAAAGATTTATGTTACGTTCTTGACCTCCTTTCCAGAGTTCCTGTGATAAGTTTGTGTGAAAAGACATTCTCAAAGCTAACATATGTAGAGACCAGGCTGAGAAGCTTTATGTCAAGAATGGCTTAGCTGGCTGATGGTGCCTTTGGTGGAGCAATGAATTGCAATTTTTTTTATGATGTTATGAAGATAAATAACACCATAGCATGCAGACTTATGCTGCAGAAAGAAAGCAAGAAGCGAATGAGTAATTGCAAAGTGATCTGCATATTGTATCCCAGCTGTATTGTGCATGCCACATTACCAGAGAATCCTGCTGACCTTTAATTAACCTTTCCAGCACAACATGTCTTTATCAAGCCATACCTTTACATTGGGTTGATATATGCAGGGATGCCCTTTCACCTTCATGTAAGCTTAGCTCTGTCAACAGCAGATGCACTAAAGCTGAACACTCTTGCTACCTACTTCACATACTGCAACTGAAATGAAGGAAACACAAGTCTTAACAGTAAACTTTTAAACAGTGCATTTAAATACTTGTGCAACCTTCTTTTTGGAAAGACCATGTGGTGCCTAGAGATGTAGCTTGACAAGTAAGAAACTGATGTGCTTTTATCTAAAAATAGAATTGATTGATGTTTTGTGGGACAGGGTGCCTGGTGTCTCAATGAGCACACTTTATGGCTGAGAATATTTTTGCCATTGTGTCAGCTTTGAAAACTTGTAAGAATCTTTAATCTTGGTGCATTAGAAAACACCTTGACACAAAATGAATGTAACCCTTGATGTCATTGAAAGAACAGTGCTGAAAACAATTCGATAAATACAGCAGAATGAAATGCAGAGAACTTAGGTGGGAAATAGGTAAGCAATTTACCAACCACATTATCAATGCAAGCAGCTGACACTTAATAAAATAAGAAAGCCCTGGAGCAAGTCTCTGGCTTGCAGTGCAAGACCTGTGCACACTTATGATGATATTGCAGTATTCATGGCAGGGACGGGACCATTCAACCTTACGCACTGTAACATTCTGTATATCTCTCTGAAATCTTCTTGTACCAACATGTACAAACTGCATGTTGCAAACAGCAAAATCATTGCTATTGTCCTACAGACAGTTTCCATGTTTATTGGATTCTCATTTTAACAGCTGACTTTAAGCTTCCATACTGAGAGCTGGACGAGTTAGTGCGTTTTTGAAAGAGTAGAAACAGTGCACAAAGTATGAAGGACAGTGAAAACGCAACAGGAGCACTGACTTGCAACTGAATTTTTTATTCAGGTATACATACAAGAATATGCACACACCATGCAATGTGAAAAAAAGCAAGCAAATGAAGTGCAAACTATTAATCATGATTGACATTGCTAGAAAACACAAGCATGAGTGACGTCGTGAGTTAACTGCGACATCATACTAAATCCATGCAAAAAACCATGTTAGAACTTACATGGGCATTATGCGATTCAATGAATTCAACAGTATGCTTATAAACTACGTATTCTAACATTTTACTTGAATAAGGTGCTAAGAAGATCAATCTATATATACCTACAAATGCCTTAGCCACCAGATTTGAAAAGCGGGAGGACTTTCGTTTGTTTCAGAGATGAAAGAATACCTGTTGTGGGAGAATGCTGAGAAATAACAGCGATACTGAGGAGTCCATTGGGAATAATATAATGTACCAACATGCATTAGGAATTACGTCAGGTTCTCCAAATTTATTAAATTTGCAGACATACTTCTATATTTTAACAATATTATTAAGGCATACAAATTTAAAAAAGAAATGCCACTACGTTAGTATTTGCCAAAGCAAATGATTTCCTAGTGGTGCATGTACTACAATGGCCCCAAATTGAATATTGTACAACTAAAGCTCTACCACATGTGTTTGACGCCTGTTGATTGCAAGTCGCACAAGCCTGTTCCCTTAGTGAGTGAAACTCAGTGAAAGAAACTTGGCCTTCTTTGTGGTGCAAAGACAGTTGGCAAAAATGAAGCACACAAAGGTAGAGAGGTTTTGGTATAGCCTGCACAGTGAAAGATCCACTCAAGATCCAGGTGCTGTACCGTATCTTCAGAAGATAAAGCATTCATCTAAACACAAGCACAGGGTGTAAATGATCGCACTCCGATGCATGCGATACATAATGACAATCACCACGAAAGCCTATCGCATTACTATTACTTCCACAGGTAATTTTCATGGCTGCTATGGAATGGCTGTCTCGCTGCACCACAATCTATAGCAACTAATACACTGGGCATTTCAAATGGTTCATGAAAGCGGGTTGGGCCCTGGCCAGACTGAAGCAGCGGCACTCGAGAGACACTTTTCAACGCCCAGCCTGAGTCACTTGACACTCGTCACGGACACTTGCTGACATTGCCTTCAGGCGGGAACAGGCCTTTCTGTTAGATTCACGTTTCACGTCCAGGCTTTCGTTACTAGGCTTCTGCGTGCGTAAGGCGACGCGAAATGTTTGAACGCACTTTGCTCATCGACAAAAGGCGCCCTTACTTTGCAAAGCGATTTGGAAATGTGTGTGCACCCTACATCGACGTCAATGCCGACGCGCACCACTTCTGCGTTTTCGAGCTCGAGAGCAGTGTGTCGACGTGGTGTCCAAGGCCAAATAGGCATCCGACTTTGCCAGAAAGCGTACACACAACTTAAAGAATCGCTACATACGACACACCCTGCAATATGCATGATCCGTGTCGGCACCATATGCAGTCGGCGCTGTGCTACCACGACTTTTCGAAACCGACAGTCCAAATGAGGCGACATGTCGTGCTGTTTCGTGGATGCAGCACAGTTCGTTCGAAGCTTCTGTAGCTTCGTAACGGCAACGTTATTCGTACTCGCCGATATTACACAGTGATTTGTACACACCACACAGCCACAAGGAATCGCAACGGTCCTCCCACTGCGTGCACGCGTGTAGGCGCCGACAGTCATTTTCGATTTTAAAACGCTGCACAAAATAAATGCTTTATTTATTTAGGCGTAGTGTATTTAACAACAAAACGATAACGCTAGCATTTCATGTATTTTTTTCTAAGTTTTCTTTTTGTGACGTCATCATGCGTGGCAGCAGCGGACTCCACTTGGGGTCGTCTGCTGCCACGTGCGTGCACCCAGCGCCGCCCAATTAGTAGGCCCTAGAAGACGCCATGAAAATACAAGACGTCACAGCCCCCAGGTGCGGGAACTTAAGTAGGCGTCGCCACCCGTATTTCGTTCTTGCGCTTTTTCTGGCTCGCCAAACGTCTTATCGTTGTAAGAGTGGTGTTTTTGGTGTTGTAGAACGGTAATTTACTGATGCAGAAGAAATCATTTTTCACTTTAGTGTCCCTTTAAGTTTCGCGTGATTATAGTTGAGTGTCCGAACATAGACATAAACATAGACATTCGTGCGAACTAGTCGAAACTAGTGAGACCCGATGGCTACGACACCGATAAGCAGGGTGGCCAAAGTGTAATCATAGTGTAATTCCTATGCGGACAGCCGCTGCCGAGCGTGAACAGACGATAGTTAGCTTCTTCAGGAAGTATGTAATGATTATGGAAATTCTAAATTCTAAAGCAGATTTTTCAACCTTGGAAGCCTGCAGTTGTTAATTTTAGCTCGGGAAGCTTGGAATAATAATTTTTCGGCCTTTTGGCCCCGTCAAAGCAAACGGTTGCAAAGGGTAGAGAGTGACAGTGGCACCTGGCTGGCAGTTCTGGTGGACGAGCGAAACGCCTGTCACGGTGACTCCGCGCTTTCAGGTGAGGTCAAGCAGGACGAAAGCGATTGCGGGTTGAAAAGAATATCCGTGCGTCGCCTCGCCTCGCGTGTGGCCATTCTGACAGCGAAAACTGGCGGATCCGTGACTGGCTGCTGGCTCCTGTTGTGTGCGGGCCAGGTGTCTGATCGATAGGGAACGCGTGAGTGCCATGCCTATTCACTGCGCGCACCAATCCCATTGTGACCGTTGTAGCAACCCGTTTCTGGGACCGTGGCCAATCGTTATATGGACCCATTTCAGAGCAAGTGTTCACTTGACAAGTGTACGTGAACCTAAAGTGTCGCATCGACAGCTTTCTTGAGGCAAAGCGCAAAAAAAAAGAAAAACACGAGGAAGAGAGAAGGAAACGAAGGCACAGCGCTACACTAAGTTGCGATGTTGCCCTATTGTACGATGGTAATGGTATATATGTGGTAGCCATGTGCACTAAAAATTCAGTTCTTAGTAGCGCTGCGTCTTCGTTTCCTTCTCTTGTCCTCGTGTTCTTTTTTGCGCTTTGCCTCAAGTTGTGCAGTACCAACTAGCCCACCGGTCTGTTCTCTTGGACAGCTTTCGTTGACGTTTGGCCTGCACTTAGTACGTTAATTACTACGCGCTATCGGTTTTTCTAAAGGGTGTACGCAGGTACATACGAGCAGTGGGCGGAGCGACACAACATATGTCAATCCTGTACCTGCTGCCTTAGTTTGCAGGTGCTAGCTGTTTATCAGTATTTTATGGTGCCCATTGTGTTGGGCTCTGTGGCTTTGCGCGGTGCACGATTGCCATGTGTTTGTGACCCTCTGCCTCGTTGGATTACTTGTATGTTAACGCGATAGCGTTAACATACAAGCGTCGTTGTCCGTTGGAAAAAAAAATGGCTGTGGCTTAGCTAAGGTTAAGCCCAGGATGCGAAGCATACTAGCCTTTATTTTAGTTGTTGAACCACTGTTTAGCTTGGTGAACTGCTGTTGCTTGGCTATATTTGGTTCGGCTAGACGAAGAAACAACTCATGCGTTACTCTGCTTCGCCTTCAAGATTGGAAAGCGACAGCGTTCCCGTCGACTCGCCAAGGGGTGTAAGACAATGGGCTACGGCGCAGCGACTACGCGCCCCGCATTGGACGCGGTGAGCGTCGAGCAACGCAGCGTTCGGCGCGGCAACGAAATGTGCGCCTGAGCAGGCGACGCATGCCTGAGCCTTATAACAGCTCGTTTCTAAGGCAACACCGCATTCACTAGAGGCGCTTTTGTACCGCTTTGAAGCATCGTACTCGTGGCTCAGTGGTAGCGTCTCCGTCTCACACTCCGGAGACCCTGGTTCGATTCCCACCCAGCTCATCTTGCAAGAGTTGAGCGAAAGCTACCTAGAAACAAGCGCAGCTGCTTATATACCGCCGCGACGCCGCGAGCGACAGCGCGAGTTGGAGCCCCGTTTCTCCTCTGTCGTGACGTCACGGTGTCACGTGGTCAGCCTTGAAGGCGACGCCGCGAGCGACGGCGCCAGTTGGCGCCCCGTTTCTCCTCTGTCGTGACGTCACGTTGTCACGTGGTATGGCATGGGGTCAAAGGTCATTGAAGGCGACACCGCCGCGCCTGAGGAGCTGGGTTGAGCTCTAGTAATATGCTTCGCATAAAAAATACAGCAGTTGGCAACCAGGCACACGGACCGCGCGGGGTTGTTACTCCGCCGGCCAATCACAGAAGCAAACAAAATCGTCGTCATGCGACCATTTCAAAATGGCGTCGTACTTGATACCCCGGGAGCGTCTGCTGTTGTTGAAGAGTCTTTTCACCGGCGGATGCGGTGAAGTGTGCAACAGACATGGACAGAGTGTATGGAGTCTGAGCATTTCACTCTTCAAAAGTCCGCGGTACAGTTATATATTAAGATATATATATATACAAGATATATTTTTGCGCGTTTCATTTCTACAAACTGCAATCCTTGCGGGGATTCTTGGTATTATTATTATTATTTTTCGCTATGAGAAATAAAGAATGTGGGGATTGAAGGCGGGACGTTAAAGCAACATTGGAGCTAGGGCCCCCGTCTGGGGACGTTTGTTCCTACATCGCGAATGGGGACATTTTTTCCGGGGACATATTTCCCGGAGACATTATTTCTGGGGACTTTCTTTCTGGAACCCGTCTGTTTCGATCCATCCGAAGCCTCCAGCGAACCTAACACCGCTATCCTTGGCGGCAGTATTCCTCACTTGCGTAAGCCGTCTCTGGCAGTGCGTCTCGGACGCCCAAGGGGAGAAGTAACACTCGTGCCCTCAGGAGGGAGGAAGAAGACCATGGATCCTTATTAGCCTGTTTATTAAACTGCGTCAGTAAATATACATACTAACAGTAGGAAGAAACGTCCTGATCTAAACACTCTTCTATATTGATGTCGGTTATTGGCCAATAGCAGCTGCGTATGGGAATCTATAATAAAGCGTCTATAGAAACGAGTGAGCAGCAGGCTTCTGTTGAAAAGGGAGCGTTTGAGAAAAATTATGCAGCTACCACGCATTGTGGAAATCGACGTAAGGGAATCTTTCTGTGCTGTTTGCTTTGACTGACGATAATTAGCGTAGATGTTGACGTCGAATGTTTCATTTCTTCGGCACGTTTAGTGCAGTGCGAGAGTGGTGAGTTGATGATAAATGTTACCTTGCGTGCACCACTGCTGTTTGTCTTCGTAGTGCACAGAACACACAGCGAGACACGGTTGCTTGAGGTGTTGTTAGCCATTGTTCATAAGCTCCGAGAAGGTTGCTATTGTCATTGCCTCACACGGCACATCGCATCGGGGCAGAAGTGTGGGCAGAAGTAAGAACTTGAATTATGGGACTGAACGTGTCAAAACCACAATCGGATTATGAGCGGCAGCACAAAAGGGATACATGTTGTTTTTATAGTGTTTATCCGAGACGATAAAAACGGCTTAAAGAAGACACGAGTAGGACAATTTCGTTGTTGAAGAAACGTCGTATATGTCTGCTAATGTCCGGCTTAATGACTTTTTCAGACGATCTAGAATAGCTGTTCAAAACGTACATGTATTCGAAAAACTTGTATTGAGATAGGATTGGGAAAGACAAATAATTCCTTTGCCAGGGCTCTTCATATGTGATTTCTAAACGCTTTTAAGACGCTATCAAAAAGCTGGTCTAGAAGTAGTCCCGAAAGGTTTACGATAATCTGAAGCTCTGAATAATCTGAATCTGAAGCCGGACAGGCCGCCATTGGAATCTGAACCTGGCAACGTTTAACGTTAGAACGTCATCTAGTGAGCCGAGTCTAGCAGTGTTATTGGAGGAATTAGAGGGTAGTAAATGGGATATAATACGGCTCAGTGAGGTTAGGAGGACAAAAGAAGCATATACAGTGCTAAAAAGCGGGCACGTACTGTGCTACCTGTGCTTAGCGGAGAGACGAGAACTAGGAGTCGGATTTCTGATTAATAAGGAAATAGCTGGTAACATACAGGAATTCTATAGCATTAACGAGAGGGTGGCAGGTCTTGTGAAACTTAATAAGATGTACAAATTGAAGATGGTACAAGTCTATGCCCCTACATGCAGTCATGATGACCAGGAAGTCGAAAGCTTTTATGAAGACGTGGAATCGGCGATGTTAGGTAAAGTCAAAACAAAATACACTATACTGATGGGCGACTTCAACGCCAGGGTAGACAAGAAGCAGTCTGGAGACAAGTAAGCGAGGGAATATGGCATAGGCTCTAGGAATAGCAGAGGAGAGTTATTAGTAGAGTTTGCAGAACAGAATAATATGCGGATAATGAATACCTTTTTCCGCAAGCGGCTTAGCCGAAAGTGGACGTGGAGGAGCCCGAATGGTGAGACTGGAAATGAAATCGACTTCATACTCTGCGCGAACCCTGGCATCATACAAGATGTAGACGTACGTGCTCGGCAAGGTACGCTGCAGTGACCATAGGGTGGTAAGAACTGGAATTAGCCTAGACTTGAGGAGGGAACGGAAGAAACTGGTACACAAGAAGCCAATCAATGAGTTAGCGGTAAGAGGGAAACTTGAGGAATTCCGGATCAAGCTACAGAAGAGGTATTCGGCTTTAACTCAGGAAGAGGACCTTAGTGTTGAAGCAATGAACGACAATCTCATGGGCATCATTAAGGAGTGCGCAATAGAAGTCGGTGGTAACGCCGTTAGACAGGAAACCAGTAAGCTATCGCAGGAGACGAAAGATCTGATCAAGAAACGCCAATGTATGAAAGCCTCTAACCCTAGAGCTAGAATAGAACTGGCAGAACTTTCGAAGTTAATCAACAAGCGTAAGACAGCGGACATCAGGAACTATAATATGGATAGAATTGAACAGGCTCTCAGGAACGGAGGAAGCCTAAAAACAGTGAAGAAGAAACTAGGAATAGGCAAGAATCAGATGTGTGCGTTAAGAGACAAAGCTGGCAATATCGTTACTAATATGGATGAGATAGTTCAAGTGGCTGAGGAGTTCTATGGAGATTTATACAGTACCAGTGGCACCCACGACGATTATGGAAGGGAAAATAGTCTAGAGGAATTCGAAATCACACAGGTAAAGCTAGAAGAAGTAAAGAAAGCCTTACGAGCTATGCCAAGGGGGAAGGCAGCTGGGGAGGATCAGGTAACAGCAGATTTGTTGAAGGATGGTGGTCAGATTGTTCTAGAGAAACTGGCCACCCTGTATACGCAATGCCTCATAACCTCGAGCGTACCGGAATCTTGGAAGAACGCTGACATAATCCTAATCCATAAGAAAGGGAACGCCAAAGACTTGAAAAATTATAGACCGATCAGCTTACTGTCCGTTGCCTACAAATTATTTACTAAGGTAATCGCAAATAGAATCAGAAACACCTTAGACTTCTGTGGACCAAAGGACCAGGCAGGATTCCGTAAAGGCTACTCAACAATAGACCATATTCACACTATCAATCAAGGGATAGAGAAATGTGCAGAATATAACCAACCCTTATATATAGCTTTCATTGATTACGAGAAAGCGTTTGATTCAGTCGAAACCTCAGCAGTCATGGAGGCATTACGGAATCAGGGTGTAGATGAGCCATATGTAAAAATACTGGAAGATATCTATAGCGGCTCCACAGCCACCATAGTCCTCCACAAAGAAAGCAACAAAATCCCAATAAAGAAAGGCGTCAGGCAAGGAGATACGATCTCTCCAATGCTATTCACAGCATGTTTACAGGAGGTATTCAGAGACCTGGAGTGGGAAGAATTGGGGATAAAAGTTGATGGAGAATACCTTAGCAACTTGCGATTCGCTGATGATATTGCCTTGCTTAGTAACTCAGGAGACCAATTGCAATGCATGCTCACTGACCTGGAGAGGCAAAGCAGAAGGGTGGGTCTGAAAATTAATCTGCAGAAAACTAAAGTAATGTTTAACAGTCTCGGAAGAGAACAGCAGTTTACGATAGGTAGCGAGGCACTGGAAGTGGTAAGGGAATACATCTACTTAGGGCAGGTACTGACCACGGATCCGGATCATGAGACTGAAATAACCAGAAGAATAAGAATGGGCTGGGGTGTGTTTGGCAGGCATTCTCAAATCATGAACAGCAGGTTGCCACTATCCATCAAAAGGAAAGCGTATAACAGCTGTGTGTTACCAGTACTCACATATGGGGCAGAAACCTGGAGGCTTACGAAAAGGGTTCTGCTGAAATTGAGGACGACGCAACGAGCTATGGAAAGAAGAATGATGGGTGTAACGTTAAGGGATAAGAAAAGAGCAGATTGGGTGAGGCAACAAACGCGGGTAAATGACATCTTGGTTGAAATCAAGAAAAAGAAATGGGCATGGGCCGGACATGTAATGAGGAGGGAAGATAACCGATGGTCATTAAAGGTTACGGACTGGATTCCAAGGGAAGGGGCGCGTAGCAGGGGGCGGCAGAAAGTTAGGAGGGCGGATGACATTAAGACGTTAGCAGGGACAACATGGCCACAATTAGTACATGACCGGGGTAGTTGGAGAAGTATGGGAGAGGCCTTTGCCCTGCAGTGGGCGTAACTAGGCTGATAATGATGATGATGATGATGATGATGATGATGATGATGAAGCTCGTTTTCGTGGATTCCAGATTAGTCGAAGCATCGGTGTCTAATGCAACTGAGCTCCGGGCGCAGTGCCAAGCATGTTACCTGTAGAGGCCGACGCATCCGCGACCAAGTCGCATGAAAGGAAACATGTTCACGAAAATGAATCCGGAATACCGCCTTTGGTGTGCAGCAACGATGTTTACAACAAAAATGGAAGTGACATACCACTAAGAAACGGGCGCGTCTTGACAGTCGGCCAGACCAGGGCTTGTGTGCCAAGAGCGCATGAAATGAGCATATCACAAAGCAACACTTTATTGAAAAAATAATATTTATGCAAGGTTGGAGCAACAGATGAGAAATATGAAGTAAGTCGAATTAAAGCGCATCAAGAATGACTTAACCTCCCAGAAATAATTCTTAGTGAACTAGAAATTCATCAACGATAACTAGAACATACATAAACGAAATTCGTAAGTACACGTAAAATGATGAACAGCAAGAACACGGAGTGTGCTAGTTTCTTATTTTGCATAGTAAAAGAGCACATGCTATCAGGTGAACAGACTAGAGTTATTTAGAATTTGATATCACAGCAACTGCAAGAAGCAGAATGAAAATGCGAGTTTTATTCGCATCTGGTAGCTTTCTCCAAGCAATGTTACCAGTAATCTAGAAGCTTGAAAAGAACACAAAAAGCAATAACGACACAAACCATCAAAAATCGATCCTGTGATAAAAACCACATAATAGAAACGTGTGAAAATTTGAAATATTGGTTTTAGGATACATCGAATATAATACTGGTGTGAGAATTAAAAGAACCATAAAACTAACAAAAACAATCAAGTGAAAAATAGCATATCGAATACCCAAACAAGGAAGTCTGTGTAACAAGTGAGCACCACTTTAATGCAAAGTACGACGAGACTGAGTAATGCTACATAATTAAGATAACCTTAGTACTCCAGTACACGAGAAATGAATGTGCAAGCCTCATAATTAGAAACTTGTATAAACCTGGAAATGAACTGAAATGCACAGGAAGCTGCGTTTTAGTAACCAAGGAAGCAATGGTCATAATAAATACGAGTCGGGTTATCTAAAAAGCATTGTAACAAGATGCACACATGTACCACTCTTGGAAAAACAGGCATAAGGACGCAATGAGTCATTTGCGAACCCATGAATACATTAATTAGTAAACTTTGCACACATCTCCAGTCTCCTAAACTAAAAAAAAAAAGAAATTGTCTCGCCATCCCGGCCCTGCGAAAGCGGACGTCCGGCGAAGCTGTTTAAAACCACCACTGCAACTGCTCAGCTGGGGTATGCAATGCTTTATTGCTTTAGAGTAGTGGTAGTAATGGCGATTTTGACAGCGCGTCGCCGCCAATAAAAACGCTAATAGACGTAAGTGCATACTGCAGATGATACAAAATCAATGGATAAGGATATAAAAAGGTACAGGCAAAAATAAAGGCACAGAAGGACTAAACGGTCGAAACGGCAATATGTTCGGGGCAGAGCTGATAAATTGTCTGGGATATATCCTGCGAAAATCTTCATCAACACCTGAAAAGCGAGGTAATGCCCACATTGAGATCTGCTTCTACGGCCACCTCCTCGGGCGCTATATAACGACCAAGACGTTTATTGGCGACCCCTCTTTTAAATGGGGCTTTATTAGATCTATCGCTGTCTAGCCTTTTGCATATCTGATCTCGATCTTTAACTTCCCCTTTAAAACCTCTTCCACTATGTTGTACCTACGTGTTTAATGACAATGACCCTCGTTCTATAAATCGCTTCCGTTCTTTTTTTATTTTTTTCACCAATACTCTAGTCGTCCCTTATTGATTTCGGCTGCTTGCCAGTTAATCCTTCCATCTTCTTTGAATAGATCCCAACGCTTCTGGAATGTGCACATTCCCTACGTGTCTCTCTGGGTGAATATCTTGGCATTCCATTACGATATGCCGAGTCCTTTCCGGAATTTATTTGCAGCACGCACATGCCTCATCCTGTGCTCCGGTATGTTTTTGTCCTCAGGCAACTAGCTCGGGCTTCAAATAGCAGGGAACTCCCCCTTGCCTTATCATACAGACTTTCCCTCCTGATTTCTTTCTTGTAGTTGTAAATATCGAGGGTCCTTCTACAGCGAAACTGGTTATGGCTAGCGTTCCGTCATTTTACCCCCCCCCCCCCCCCACCAACTCTGTAAGCAAAACTGTGGGCCGGTCCTGGTGATAGTGCAGGAATGGTCCAAGTGCAATGACACGTACCCCTGTGGAGTAGTTGGCTCCGGGACTTGTGTAACACGCCCATGAACTACCCTTGTCACAGCTGGGATCCAAACGGGACACAGGCACAAGGGCAAGAAGGGCAAGAACGTAGACACGGCCGACCCGCGTCGGCCGTGTGTACGTTCGCACCGCCCTCTTTGTCGGCGTTTCAAGCACTTGCGTATCTAGTTTCCTTTCCTTCCACTCTCCCGTTGTGGTGGTACCGTCGAAACGTCACGCGTGTCTAGTTTCCCTTTGTTTCTCAGGACAGGGGTTGCCTTCTCGTCTTTTCTCCTGGCGTCGCTCTTCGTAGGCGCGTTGCTCTTCGGGAGTCCGGACTATACGCGAATATGATGGAATTAATATAATAATAACATAGGTTATACAAAAATTTGTGTGCGTACATATCGTCATGACGACCACCGATCAGAACAGTAAGTGGGCTCATACTTTTGTTCAGAATTCTGTCACCTTTCTGTCGTGTGCTAAACAGCTTCGCTGCTGTCACCCAACCTCACAGAGTGGAATGACTCGTGATTTTTGTTTCCAACCTTTGCACCCAATTGGCGGTATCTGTTTCTCTCACGTTCTTTTTAACGATTCCTGCTTGTCTATTTACACATTCAATTACCCTGTACTTGGTTGCCAACTTTCTTGACCTCTTCCTCCATTCCGTGTCCACTGTTTTCAGGTACAGATATTCGTGCACTTTAACCAGCCATTTCTTTTTATCGATCTTGCTTGGCCTCTCTTCAAAACCAATATTTATCTGCGCTTATGCCCAACTTATGTCATCTTGCATTGTCTCTCTTGTGGTTTTAACGTGAGCTCCCAAAGGCAGTCGGCCCGCTACCCTCTCGTTAATGTTCGACCACGACAAGATTTCTGAATTATAGCACATAATTGCATTTGCGAACATGAGCGCTGGCGCCAATAATGGCTCCTTCGCGGATTCCTCACACCAGCTCATATTCACTGAAGTCCTAAAGAATTTCGCTTCCCTTTCATTTTTAGGTTGTCTTGGTGGGTGCTTGAGTAGATCTTTCCTTCGTTTATGTATACACCCAGGTATGTATATTGCATGACTCTGGGTATATGACTTCCTGTTGAATCAATACCACATAATTATTTGACTCTTCATTAAATATAATTTACGATTTCTCTGTGCTAAACTTATGGCCTAAATTCGTCGCCGCATTGTCACTTATATTCGCAAGTCTCTGTGAATCCCTTGCATTGACCGCTAGTAGCGCTATATGTCGTATGCATGTATCAGCCCAGCGGCTTTCTGTTGCACCTTTTGCCCATTATACGGATGTAAGATAGAGCACAACATAAATCACTGCTCTCCAGTCGTCTTTCAATGCCCTTAAAATAGAGCGCGAACAACAATGGCGAGAAAATACATCCCTAGTTAAATCCTCGGTGAATTTCCACAACTTCATTGCGTTTCAGGCCTTCCCATTCGATTGGTACTCGGTTGTCCCTATGAATCTCCCTCAACAGTTCAACGATATCGTCATCTATGCCCTCGTGCTCGAGGATATCACAGCATAATCCACAGACTACTCAGAGCTTTGGTTAACAGCGCGAGTATATCTGTAGGTATATCTTGCAGTGGTACGCGCCTATCGGGACGGGTGAAGCAAAACTTGTCAGGGCGCACTATCGGAGGCTATATAGTTTCGCCTCATACTGACCGCGAGCTACGCAAATTATGGAAAGGACACCCTCATTTTCATGTTTGAGCATTACAAGCTATATGCATATTTATGTCAATCTTTATGCCTGCACGACGTGAAACACCTGGCTATAGTATGACTGTTCGCCCTTGCGCGTTTGCCAGCGAAACGTAGTAGAGCTTTTTCACAATTGTACAATAAGCAACTCGTGCGTATTATTACGGCAAAGTTGCCCTGCTGCTAATCGGCTTTCTATACCCTGGGTAAGGGATGAACGCAGACGGTGCATAGCGGGCTTGTAGAAAAAAAAAAGAACAGTTATGCTTATCGTTTAGCAGTGTCAACGCATGCGGTTAGTCACTCGCGAAGCAAGTCAACGTTATATACACGCAGACATCTTACTGTGTGGGCAGACGGCATATTCTTGCTATATGAAGGTGAGTGAGAGTGGGATGAAAACCGCGCATTGAGGGTGACAGAGGACATGCATGTTTTACAAGGTGCGGACGAGGGTGAGGTGAGAACGGTGTTCGCATTGAAGTGTGAGAGACGGAAGAAAAAAAAAAAATGAGGGCACACATCTGCCCACCCCTCGACGCGCGCACACACGCGAACCCGTAAAAACGTTTACTGCGAAATTCGAATAATTTGGAAGGTGCTGGAATTCCCAAAGCAGGTCGTGAAGGAGGCATCTCGACTGCCAGCAGAACGAAGAGAGCACGCTTGCAGGAACGTGCAGGTAATCGTGTCTGCCTTGGTTCCCCCCTTCTCTACGTCATTATTCCGCCGCCCTCATTCGCCCTCGGAGCCCTCGAGCGAGCCTTCGTCGCGTGCTAGTTCCAGTTGCCGGCACCACGTGTGTGCCGTCCGGCCGCCGGTCACCACGAAGGCCGCGGCAGCCGTCAGGAACAGCAGGCCCGCGATGGCGGCCAGCGGGACGGCCAGTTGCCCGCGCGAATACAGCAGTGTGGCACCCGAGGCGAACAGGTGTGCGGCCGGCGCGAAGGCGACGAGCGCAGTGCTCTGAAAGCACAGCGCTTGGAAGGCGACCACGCTCCACAAGCTGTGAAGCACCGTCAGGGCGCCCGTGGTCAGCGCCGACGTAAGGAAGAACGAGTCGGGAGCGCTGGAAAGAGGAAAAGAGGAACAGTTGAAAGCAGGAGTTAAGGAAGAAAAAGTTTGGAAAGAAGGAAAGAGTCCTGCGCGCACTCTTTGCAAGCTGCCCGCCTTACACAATCAATATCCGCGTCTTCGAGAGTAGTCGTCTTTCTTGCATATCGCGCATTAGCTTTCTTCCGATGCCTTAATTTCTAAGAGCCACAATTAAATTAGCGGCGACGACAGCGCATTCGACATGACCGTCTAGAGTTGTGGTCCGAAGCGGAACTGGCCGGTGGCCGACCACTGGTTTACTGTTCTCCTTCTAATAAATGAAGTGTAGCAAATTATCAGAAGTAAAATAGCAAAAACTTTCACTGCAATGCAGAAACAAAATGGGCGATTCAAGCGTTGTTTTCGGTTTCGCCGTGGAAGCATGAGAATCTTGCTTGTTGCCTGAATTTTAGTGTGTTCTTGTAGTTTAGTATGGTAACAGTTTTGTCTTTCAGTCTATAGCCGGTGTTGCTTTTCTTGCAACGGGCCCTTTTTCATGCGTCTATGGCAGACAAGTCTTTCAGCACTTTTTTTTCTTCTTATACAACTTTGGTCTTTTTCGACAAATATTTATTTTGCGTTCTTGCGAAGTGAGTCGCACAGCTTCCATTCGTTCTTAAGAACCCTGTTTGCCATCAAGCTCCAGAGATTCAAAAGGGTTTGGGTGCGAGCTAGTTGGTACGGATCATTCATATTTAAAACAGCGCCAAAAAACACGGACAAGGGAGGACACAGCACGAGCGCTGTCCCGTGTCCTCCCTTGTCCGTGTTTTTTGGCGCAGTTTTAAATATGAATGCTCCAGAGATGTTAGGAAGCTATACGCGCAGTTAGTTCGTCGACAATTAATGATGTGTTTAACACTAAATGTCCGCGATAGTCGCTTTTTTTTCACTAGTCAATACAAGCGTGGTACATAACAAACCGAAATAAACATTCCTGCTGTAGATATATGCGTCCGTGTTTTACTATTCTATATTCGATTGGATATTCGATAAAGGTGATATTCGCCCCTCTCTATATTAATATAGTAATCTTTTAGACATAAAAAGGGAGGAAGATGTTTTGATGGAGTAAGAAAAACAGCTACACATACTAATAAAACTCATTTAAACTGTCCCACGAAACTTCGGACATCTTCTGCGGACCATGGAACGGGGAACTCTTTGATGGTGCGAATCTTCTCTGGGTCCGGTCGGATGCCAGTCGCATTGACGACATGTCTAAGAGCAGTGATCTCACGGTGGCCAAAGTTACATTCCTTGGAGTTGGGCTGTAAATCGGCCTTGCGAAAAACGGCAAGTACACCTGAAAGGCGCTCAATGTGTGTGCTGAATGAGGGCGAGAATACAATAACATAGGTACCACAGACAAGTCGACCACTTGAATCCTTGGAGTAGTGAGTCCATCATATATGCTCAAAGGTAGCCGGAGCATTGCATAGCCCAAAATGCATAACTTTGAGTTGGTAAAGACCATCAGGCGTTATAAAGGCGGTCTTTTCACGATCTAGATCATCGACAGCGATTTGCCAATATCCGGACCGCAGGTCGATGGAAGAAAAATACTGTGCCCCGTATTGGCAATCGAGGGCGTCATCGACACGAGGTAGTGGGTATAGACGTCCCTCTTCGTTATGCGATTGAGGTGGTGGTAATCGACGCAGAATCTCCGTGAACCGTCCTTCTTTTTGACCAGCACGACAGGGGACGCCCAGGGACTTGACGATGGCTCCGTGATGTCTTTCGCTAGCATCTTGTCTATTTCCGTTTTGATGACGTGACGCTCCGAAGCTGATACTCGGTAGGGTCGCCGATGGATGGGTGGATTATCGCCTGTATGTATACGACGTTTGACAAGTGGTGTCTGGCCTAAGGGTTGGTTGTTCAGGTCGAATATATCCTTGTAGGAAAGCAATAAACCGCAGAGCTGTTCAGCCTCTGCAGGATTGAGATTCGGTGCGATCATTTTCCTAATGTCGTTAATGTGCATTTAGCAGACCGGAAAGGCTCACAGGACGCGTCGACAGCAAAAGTCTCAACGCAACTTCGAAAGCAGTGATTGTAGCCAGGGTGATATCTTTGGGCAGAATTTGCTTAGCGAGCCCGAAATTCACCACAGGGAGATACGTGCGATTGTCTGTGACCCTCACTATTGTATGCGAAACAGTAACGTTGTGGGTGAGAATGATGGTAGTTATGGGAACGGAATTGTAATCACCATCGCTAACTGGCGTAGAAGGTGACATTTCGATGTATGTCAAGACCTGTGGTGGAACGTAAAAAAAAATTAGTCGGTCTTAGGTGAATTTCGTGTGGTGTCAGAGGAACGTCCAGTAGAGGCAGGTCAAGACGCACAGTACTTGAGGAACAATCGATGAGCGCTGAATGGGCGGAGCGGAAGTCTAGGCCTAGTATGAGGTCATGGGGGCATTGGTCAAGCACAGTGAAAAGGACGACAGTATGGCGGCCAAGAATACTCACACGTGCAGCACACATTCCGACCACGGTCACCGTGCTATATACCGTCGGCAATTCGTACGAACCGAGTAATGGCAGGCGTAACAATTTTCATTAAATGGCGGCGTAGGCGGCTGGTCATAATCGATATGTGTGCTCCGGTATCTATGAGTGCTGTAGCGGGTGTGCCATCAACATGGACGTCAAGAAGGTTATTTCTCGTAAACAGCGTCAAAGGAGGATATTGCGGCGAATGCGACATTGCAGCAACACCTCGAGGTGCTGCATTGCCTGGTTTTCCTGCTGGGACTGTCCTGGGTAGGTCGGCGACGGCGAGCCGTGAAGCCGGGGGCGGACGTGGCTGACGACGTTGAGGCGAGGGCGAGCGAGCATAGCGGCGAGTTGACGTAGTGGCGTCGGAGGCGTCGTAGAAGCAACGGGGTGAGGAACTTCGAGGCGAACCTGTATTCCGAAAGGTGTTTGGAGGAGAGGATGGCCAACGGCTCCGGCACAAATGGGAAACGTGACCGATGCGGCCGCAGCAGAAACAGATTGGTCTGTCGTCAGGCGTATGCCACTTCGATGGATTCCTGGTAGTGTAGGGATAACGGACACTGTGAGGTGGACTGCGATAGGACCGAGGCATAGGAGCAGGTCGGGTGTCAGGGAAACTCAAGGAGCAGGCGCTGGGAAGACCCATGTTAGCGATTTCCTGGCGAACAACGGACTGGATCAGCGATATCGTCTCGGCAGTGTTGTTCCAAGACGTCTGTTGAGGCGAGGCAGGAAACGCTGCTTCGAGTTCGCGGCGTACAATGCGGGTCATGTTTTCGCCTGGTGGTGGCGAGTTAAATTGCTCGGTGGGGTCGGTACACGAAGAGGTCGCTGCAGTATTTGGAAGCCGTGTAAACTGCTTGTATATACGGCGATTCTTCGCCTGCTCTAAACGGCGGCATTCCTTCACGATGGCGTCGGCTGTCGATAAGTTTCTAAAGACCAGAAGGTCGAATGCGTCGTCCACGATGCCTTTGATAATTTGTGCAACCTTGTCCGCCTCCGGCATGGGCGTGTCCATATTGTTACAGAGGGCTAGGACGTCCTGAATGTAGGAGACATACGACTCGGTAGCAGTTTGGGCACGCGTGGGGAGTTGTTGCGACCGTAAAGCAGTCGCCGTAATTAGGCTAAATAGGATATATAAATTAAGGGCAGCTGTGGGAATCGCTGAGGTGGTGTCGACATCTGACCGGAAGAGTTAATCTATAGTAGCCTCCACGTAGCCTCCCCGTGACGAGGCTACGTGGATGATGGTGCCTGACTTGTCACGTTCTCGAAGCAAGCGGGGCCATGACATTATCAGTCAACGCAAGGAAGGATCTAGATGGAGACTGGTTCTAGAGATTGCAGCAAGTGCGCCTGCGTGAGGCGTGCGCCCCGCCGGGGTCAAGGTAGATAGGCCAGCATTCGGCGACGAATGCAGGAAGGCTGGACAAGTTTGATTAAAGTGAAGTCATTCTTTGTGCACGCAGTCTATTGTAGCTGGTTAAGTTCCTTTATTAAATAGTGTTTTGCTTTCGTCAACCGCTGCTTCTTCCTGGTGAGGACTACGGTAATGATGATGACGATGAATATATAGAGCATATATATGAGGATGTTAAATTAGATATCAGAAAAGTGCAAACTAGCATGCTGTAGACGTACCTCGCCACGTAACCCTGAGCACCGCGAGGCATACGCGCTACGGCGACGTCTGCCAGCGCGTTGAGCAGGGAGCAGGCACCACTGGCGATACCGAAGCCCAGGCCGGAGGCGTAGGCGAGCGCAGCCCTGTTGCGAGCCAGCTGCACGCCTCCGGCGAGCGCGGCCAGCTTGAGCGCGCGGTCCACCTTGCGCAGCGCGTGGAGGGTCGCGAGTCGGGCGCCTTCCTGGAAGAGCACGGCGACAGCCATCGCCGCGACCAGGGGCAGGCCCAGTGGCGAGAGCACCGACCAGGCGATCGACGACAGCAGCAGCGACAGCAGCCAGCTGAAGCAGGACACGAGCAGCACCACGACTCGGCTCGGCTGCCGCGCGATGGTCAGCGCGAACATGGACAGCGCCGGGCCGAAGCCCATAAGGCCGTAGCCCAGGCTCTCGCGCACGGTCATGACCGAGGCAGCGGTTTCCTCTCGCCGGAGATGAGTTTACTTTGCCTGGCCGTTCTACAGTGTGCAATCCTGCTGCTGCTGCTGCTGATGATAATGAGGATGTGCGTTCTGAACGTGGCTCGTACCCACTATGGGCGATGGGCCGAGAAGCGTGTGGTTGTACGTGCAGTTAATGAATGAAAAAAAAAGTTTGAAAAGGTAAAAAAAAAGAGATCGGCAGGACCAATCTCATGATGACTGTCGACGGTAATGCTTTAGCATTCAATCAATATAGCGACACAACGTATTCCCACCGTCGAAACCAATTGTGCGTGAATGTGTGAGGTGAGCAGGCGGGGATTACTCTTTCGCGTTTATTTAAGGGTAATAGGATGGGAAGTGGGGCGAGTTGGTACGGTAACATAATATTCTTGCAGCCCGAAAGAACTAAGACTTAGACGAGAAACACTGGAAGAGCTCTGGACGAGAAACACAGCAGCGCTCGTGCTGTGTTTCTCGTCTTCGTCCTTTCGCACTGCACAAAATCATGTTCCTTAAAACACTAGGCGCCACCTAGCGCCGCCGCAGCAATACCTGGGGTGGCATACAAAATGTATGGTGCATGCATTTTGTGTGCATACGAAATGCAAATAACGCTGATAAACACGTTATAGGACAACAAAGCACTTCTTTCTGGACCGGCTGCGCTCCCTAGTGGCACTGCCGAGAAGTTCGCGCTCGGCCTCCGAGATGAGAAGCGGGGCGCGCTGGTGCCTGCGAGCGCTGAGAATTGCTCCCTCGCTTGCCGCGCACTCAGTGATACGTACTCAGTACAGTGACCCAAGTTGGTCAGATGTTCACTGAAGAGCGGCACATACCCAGTGCATTTGGGGCGCAGCCTGTTAATGCGTCGGGTTGCTGTCCTCGATGAACTCTTGTGACGTCGGTTTGATCGGCACAATCTTAGTGGCACATACAGTTAGCGCACCTGGCATCAAAGGCGTTCATAGAAGAGCGGCGCACACCTATGGGCACTACACAGTTACAAAAGTAGGCATCAAAGAGGCTCACTGAATGCCAGCACAGACCGCGTGCTCCAAGTTGGCGTCAGAGTTTCTTCGAACAGCGGGGCCTACCCAGTCCCGCATGTACGGTGGCTCATGTCGGCGTGAGTGAGTGAGTGAGTGAGTGAGTGAGTGAGTGAGTGAGTGAGTGAGTGAGTGAGTGAGTGAGTGAGTGAGTGAAAACTGAGCGCCAGTAATTGTGTTTTTCTGCGCTGGGGCGGATTCTTCAGGGGAGGCTTCCTCCTTGTGCCTTCCCCGGATGTCTTCACCCGCTGCTTCATTGGTCCTCTATCGCAATGGTCGGTTGTCCTCAGTCCAGTGCTGCGCTGGCCTCTGCTGTCCGTCGTGCACGCCGCGCTAGACCTAGCTGGTCTTCGCAGCGGTCGATGAACAGCAGTTCCTCCCATAGTTCCGCACTTGGGTGTGGTATGATTAGCACTACGTCAGTTTGTTGACATGCCCATGTTATGTGGTATAATGTGGGTTTCTCATTGCACCATGGACATTTGTGCTTGTATAATGTGGGGTGCATTTTACTTAGCACGTTCAGGTTAGGGTACGACCCTCTTTGTAGTTGTCTCAATGCCACAGCTTCTTCCCTGCTAAGAGACTTGTGCGGCGGGGAGTACCGTTTCCTGCTGCCTCTGTAATTGTCTAAAATGGCCGAGTACTCTCGAGGTACAGGCGTGGGTTCCTCAAGGCTGTCAGCGTTGGACGCTCGGTAATTAGTGTACTCTCGAGCCATCCTGTCCGCGTCTTGGTTCCCTGCCACCCCCGTGTGACCCGGTACCCATACGAGCTTGTGCGTGATCGCTTCATGTGATTATGTGCCTGTTTGTTGTTGTGTTTCACAGTCTACTGGGTAGAGTATGCGTAGTGCTCGGTGGCTCATTATGCCATGACAGTAGTTCCGGCAGGCTGTCGGCGTGAAAGAGGTTCGTTGAAGAGTGGCACGTATGTACACATTGGCATATACTCAGTGACCTAAGTTGGCCAAATCCCCGTTATCTCAGCACAGCAGATCGATGCACTATCGACTCAACCACATACTGTGCAGTCACCCAGGTAGACGGAAAAACGGGACAGTGCTGTCCTCGTCACACTACCTTTGTGTTTCCATCGACTTCATTTTTTATTCGTTATACCATCGTCATCATTGTCCAGTGGTCATCCCACTATGCTCATAAACGACCTTGGCAAGCGAGTACCATAGCAGAGTGGGATGATACCGATGTATGCGGCATATAGCCGAAGCGACGGCAGTCTCGTAAAGACCACCACAAATGGTAAATAATCCTGACTTCAGGAATATGCTATGACATTACATAGCTCGAATACTAATCGCATTAATGCTGATAGTCATCGGGAGATGAGCTCTGCCGTAAAAAAATATTTTACGTTGTTAACTGTCATGTGTTTTCCGAGTTGTTAAAAATATTTTGTACTCATACAAGAGTTACGTTCTTTCGTTCTGTGACCTATTTCAACGACTATATTACGGCAGAATCATCACGTTAAGTTTTTGCACGTTAGTGAAAGAGTGACGCTTAAAATACTCAGCGGAGGTTGGGATAATTTTTTTCCAGCTTTTGTGAATGTCATCGCAAAATAGATGCACGTTGTCACCCAATACATTGCGACGTGTAGCTGACGTCAATGGCAGCAGAATAGCAACAGTAACTTCAATTTATATAATTGCATATGGAAGCACACTGATCTTTAATTTACTGTTAATTTAACTGAAGCCTGCTACATCCTGAGAACATACTGAAATCACCCTGAAAATGTCCTGTAATGGTCATAGGCAGATTCTCAGATGCGAGCCAAATGGACGTGCGGATCAAGGTAGGACTAGCTGACATTTAAGAGTGACGTGGGAACGAAACGTCCCTAATTTCCGCACTCAACGTCCACATTCAGGGAACTAGCTCACAATGGGTTTGCGTTGATAGGAAAATGACGGCTGAAAGCCAGCCGCACCTCACACCCGAGCTGTCGTCAGTGACACAATTCGGATTGTAGCTTCAATGGATTCCTTTGTACTGCATAACTCGTAGTGTTCTGTCTAACTTTAGTGCCCACAAATTCTGTATCACGACACTCACAACTAAACAGCCCAGTTTTCTTGTCTAATTGCTCAAAATTTCCTCTTTATATAGCGAGAGAACTCGCGGCGGTCTGAGCGACACAAGCACGGCCGACTCGAGGGCTCGCTAGCGCCATCCTCGAACACCAACTGCTCTTGTTCTTGCATTTGGGACGACTGCAAAACAGTTACATGACAAGCTTCTGGTAGAGGCTTAGGATACAATAATCTGCGTGATGCCAGCCCGCACGTTGCATGCACATGAATTCAATGAGCTGCACGAACGACAAAGGACAACTAAATGACAAAAAAAGGAAGATTCGAAACAAAGAGCGTGACGAAAACGAAAGTAAATAAAACGACGCAACACGTTGATCGATGCTTTCCCCTTGCAGTTATGTCAAGCTGCCGAGCTCTTGTTTTCGGTAACGGTGTCTTCCTCCGCATCGTAACCTCCATGGTCTACCAAGGTGGCGACTACAGTCGGCACCTGGGCAACGCGACTGATTTTGTCAGCCATCGGATCCGGCAGCCCATCCGACGCGTTCGAAGCCGTCATCCTGGCGTGGGGACGGATCCTGGTGGCCGCCGGTCTTGTTGTCTCCTCCAACGCCTGGTGCCCCAGCGCGGAGCTCGTGATGAAGACAATCAGCGCCAGCGCTACGGCGGTCAGCGCGACTATGTAGAGGATCAGGCAGCGCTGCCACGAGTGGTTGTCCCACAGGTCCATCTCCGTGGCGACGCCGACGGCAGTGCTTGCGGCCGCTGGCGTCGCCGCTCGCTCCGATGAATTTGCCGGGTGCGTGGCTCTTGACGCACGCCAATGCCCGCGGATCTCCAGACTTTTCGATGCTGGAGGAGATGCTGTTCCGGCATTGCCCCGGGACGTTCTCCAGTGCTGAAGCGGCCTCGGCGTCGTGCGATGTTGCTCCACCATCGGGGAATACTCCAAGGCTGTCTGGTAAGCGCTGTTGGAACGATTTGCCGAGTGAACGGCATCGTGAGCTGGCATTTTCGACCCGATGTGAGCTGGCAAGAAACCAGTGTAGCGTGTATTCTTCTTCTTCATCGCCTACGAATCGCACCACGGGACATGTGCATTACGACCAGTAATCGCAGCATGCAGGGCGAATAAGAAGTGTGAACGGGATATTGCATGCGACAATACAGAAGCATGAGTATAGCGTTCGTCACGTTCTGTCTTTTCCAAGCGATGGGAGCCAGATTCTCGCCGTTTAATATATAAACTTGCCTAGCACTGACACCCGAACCCGGCTGTCATCTTTTCTAACGTAGGCTTCCCTACAGCTGCAGCCAACTATTATAGCTAATAACATGGTCGTAGATTGCACAAACCACAGCTTGATATGCGTATTATGAAACACACAGCGCATACATAACATATTACGCCATATATGGTCGCAAACCTTCACCGAAAGTTATGCCATGCAAATTGTGAGCTTTTACTCTGTGTCCGAGAGTGTCACGCTGGGAGGGCGTGAGGGGTTGTGCTGATAAGCAGAAATTATGGCACATTTTCCAGAATATAAGGTGCGGTGGTTATTATGCTAACTATTATCAAACACTGTCTGGTTCTGAACCATACAGGAGTAGGAACCAAGAGGCAGTAAGTTTTTCAACTTGCTTTGAATAGCTTGCCCACTTTCACGTTTGTCAGTGTCTGGCCGTTTACTGCCAACTTGGGACGCCAAGTGTCATAAGGTGCTCCTAGGCACCGAAAGAAATTACTAGCAAATGTGCCTATACAACCCTTGTATGCTGACCAAGTATACCCACTTTTGTTTTGCGTAAGAGAACATAGATTGCTACGTAAACCTAAACATATAATGTCTGCTCGCATGAATCTCTGAAGCACACAGACCTATTAATGGAATGATGAATTATATTAAACAGATAATTTAACTTGCTTTATTTTCTTTGATTTAACCTTTCAGTATGTGTCAGTGGGTGAGCGCCCGGTCTTGGGCAATCCTACAGAACAGGCATGTCGGCCTACGATTCCTGCATAAATCTAATCAACCCGAACCGAACCAAATTCGTCTTTGTACAACATCAGATAGACATTACCAATAAACAATTCTTCGCTTCCCATTGCTTCCAGCATGTGCGTTGGATCTGCATGCAATATCAACAGGGCAGACTAGAAGAGGTATAAGACGAAAGAAAGGAATACAATGTGGAATTGAATTGAATTGGGGGGGGGGGGGGGGGTTTACGTACCGAAACTGCGATTTCATTATGAGGAGCACCGGAGCAGGGTACTTCGGATTAATTTGGACTACCGGGATAACTTTATGGGCCACAAATGCACGGGACATGCGCGTTTTCGTATTTCAGCCTCATCAAAATGAGGTCGCCGTGACTGGGAATCGATACAGCGACCTCGTGGTTAGCAGCGCAACACCCTAAATCTGCTAAGCCGCCGCGGCGGGTGAAGACCACATGGGCACTTAATGAAAACTGTTTGGAAAAACAATAAACGTGCACATATGGAAAGATGTAACACACACATGCACACACACAACGCCAGCAGACAGAGCAGTCGAGGTAAGCATCGGGGAAATTAGCTGTGGTTGTAATTGAAGTGTAGAAAATGGTGGGTACCGAACCCGCAACCTCTGCATCATGCGTGCGCTGCACTACCAATTGTGCGACGGCGACAGCTATCAATCGGGCCACTATTTTCGATATTTATGGTTTACTAGATCTTGTCTTGGGAGCGCTACTCAGCGGTTTGGTGGGAGGATGTGGAACACCCGTTTTCTTGCGCGATGGCGTCACTAATAAAGCGGCTAATAAAGCCTCGCATGTTACCTAGTGGCATCAAGACCACTAGGTAGCACTCGAGACACTCGCTACGAATGAACGAAAAGAGAAGGGAAACCGAGGGGCTTGTTTTTTGTTTGAGCTTTGGCTTGCGACTTCGTGGGAACAAAGCAGAACACTCGTTTCTCTGTCCCATTTCTTTCGCTCTTTTTGCTGCCGTATGCATTGAGGGAATATATGCAGGGTGTTTCGCGCCCGTGTCTTTGATGCTACGTTTGCTTTGTAAAGCTTGTGGAACATGGCTTTGAGTCATTGAATTTATTTGTGATGAAGACGTCAAATGAATGTGCATTCGCCGACAGCGTGATACACAGCTCATAGGGCTCTCGACGTTGTCCATTGGCGCGCACGGTCCACAAGACTCGGATTAATAATCCTAATGCATAAGATTTGGCTTATAAAAGTGCCAAAAAAATAGATCTTTAACGATGTATCCGTGTACAGATCATGACAGGCTCATCACTACATACAGCCCCCCCCCCCCCCCTTTTGTTTTCATGCGCACAAGTGCACTTAGGTATTCATAATTTTTTCGGGGAGTGCATTTCACCCGCTAACAACTTCAAGTTATCGCTGTGCGCAAAACGAGCCAACTTGATTTGGAACTTACTCGAATGTTATCGTTTATTCTATCTGTTGTAGATGTTCTCGCAGAACTTTGTATAATCAGTTTGCATGCGTGACACGAATTGTGTAATAGTCTCTGGAAAGCACGCGGACGCCGGCGATTACTTTGGAACCTTCGGCAGGTGATGTATAAAAGCCGACGCGCTTGACCCGCCAATCAGATTTTCGGCGATTCCCGACTGTGCTCGCCGCTACCTTTGTGCTCCGAATGTCACTTTAGTAGGCACAGATTCGTCCAATAAAAACAGTTCATTTCGCCATTCACAGTTTTGCTGCTGTGTTCTTCATCTGTGCGTGACTGGTGTTGAAATTCATCCCCACTGTACTGGCGCCTACAGGAATAAAAATGTTTTGCAAAACATAGCCTGCAACTAAGATGCAACTAACTGTTGAGCTCGTTGGTACTGCTAACCGCTGAGGGGAATTAGCTCAACAAAAGGCGCACACACAACGGGAAGGTAGACGCTTGTCTTCGTCTCCCCTTCTGTTGTGGGTGTCTTTTGTTGCACTGATTTCCCTCATCAGCAAACTTGAAACTGCCAAAAAAAGGCACCATAAGATAGCAACAGTTGCGTTGACTCGTTTCACCATGATTTCAATCCACGAGGAGTAAGCCAGCCCAGCTGCCACTGTGTAATTTTCTAAAATCGACAGGAAGTAATATAGCTTAGAGGGACATTACAAACACTAGGTCAGTTAAGTGTTCTTTCAACACTGGTTAACCGAATTCGCAGTAATATGTTGATCATTAAGAGAAAACTAAGAGCAAAATTTCATTTTTTTTCAATTGCGCGCCGAAACCCCAGCGACGTTACGTGAGTGTGACGTCATTGATTTAAAAGTATTCGCTTGTGTTTGGGCCACTGTAACTCAGTCAAACATATCGAAACTTGCTCATTTGTGTACTCGGCGCTTTCATAATAACATGTAATGCACAGTTACCGATGAAACGTTAACTATAGGCGTGAGCAGACGTTGTCAAAACCCCGTGACGTCATGACGAGCAGGTGCGACAGCTCCAAGCCGGCGTGGCCCGTTGTCTCTTGTTTCTGCGTCCTTTCTGGCTTATCAAGCCTCTCCTAGAGGTGGATTTTTTTTGGCATTGATGAAAGATGATTTACCAGTGCAGCTCGGATATTTCTTTTCTCTTTAGTGTGTTTTCCAAGGAATTGTCAATCTGGCGTTCGTTGCTGTTCATTCGTATCTCTACAGAGATTATTCCTCAACCATGACTCTGGACGACTTTACCGTTTGGTTATACCCCTGTCACCATTAACATATTGACTAAATTTTTCTAGTATGATCCGATGTGCGATCCGCTTCGGACTGACCATGTAATGTTTGGGATCGAGAGGGAGGACAAATCGCGTTCGATAGCCTATAGCACTTTCTGATAGTCAAGCACGTGCAGCTGCGAGAGTAAGTATTTGCAGGCGACTTAATATATGAACAAAAGGCCGTACACGATTCATCAATGGCCGTCGGCTCTTTAAATTATAGCAACTGAAGGAAGAAGGCGACTAAGTTGGCTTCCTCGTAGCAAGCACAGATCGGTTTTCTTTGCTTTGCTTCTCTGCCAGAAAAAAGTGTCCATATGTCAAAGAAAGCTGTAAAGTGTATAAGCGAAGTACGGAAGTCGTCATCTGCTTGTGCATGCAGCCACTGATATGCGTACTTTGGGATAAAATATGTGGTGAAGCCACTCCTTTAGCGCAGACATGCTAGACGTGTTTCAAGACACGAGTGATTATGGTGCACATTAAGGGGACTGGACCTTTGACTTTTGAAAGGACTGAAGTGTTTTTACTTTTAATGGCATTCACATTACTCAATTCTCACAAGCACCTAAGAGGGCGTCCTCAAGATGGAATAAAGAAAGTGCACATAAACAGTTGACAACCTGAACAAAGGTTTAATCATGAGCTGATGAGCGCACTGTGCGCTGCCAACGCTATTACACTTGAGGAAAGAAGTCGAACTGCATCCATAAGAATGTTCTGGAGCCTGTGAATCAGTCTGAGCAAGATGAGATTGCGGGCACCGTCTCCCAAACGATCAATTCATTCCACGCTTCCTCAGAGGTAGAAGAGTTCGACTGTCACGCCCGGTTGGCGCGGCCCTTTCCGCACTTTGCGTGACTTCATCTTGACCAGCGCCGTGGGCGTACTCGGTCGTTGTGACGTCATGACGCCTTTTTTCCAGGTCGACAGTTTCGACCGCTACGCGCGTATCGCAACGACGACACATTGCGCGCCCCTCATGGAACCTCGGCTGGGTGTCAACCTTCGAATAGGTTCTTACTACGGGATAGGTGGATGCGTCGGTTTGGGCCTCGCTTGTCGACTCTTCCTCAACGGGGGGCGATGATTGGGGAATAACAGAAAAGTCCACTTCGTCAGTAAAAATCGCGGTGGGAAGTGGGAAGTCTTCGGCCCCGACTTCTGTGCTGCGAGGCGTCGCGGCGGGTAGGTCACCAATGATGGAGAATATCGAAATGGACAGGGCGACCATGGTCAGCACCACGAAAGCGAGGCAGACAGTTTTCGCCGTCGCGACACACGTCGTCAACGAAGTCCGCAGGCGGCTAGGAGACGGCGGTCGAGGCTTGCCCAAGTAAGGTTCGATCGGCTCGACTCGGGACCACAGGACTTCAGTCGTGTGTGAGGAACCCGTCTGTTCATGGGGCCAGATTGTATCGGCCCACGCGTCCATATCTTTAAACAAGGACTGACGATGCTGGGCGTGTTGTTGCTGCTGCTGGTGGTGTTCGCCGGATGATGTTGCAGCAGCCTCTGGAACAGCAGGAAGGAGGTGGTGCGGCAAGTCAGCGGAGCTTGTCGGCAGTGGCACCTGCAGCAGCACACTCGGTGCGTGGGCCGCTTGGTCCTGCGCGCACTGGATGTTGAGCTGCGTCGGCGTGCGGCCATCGTCCTGCTTGCCGAATTCCATGTCAGGCAGGCTGACACAGACTGTGTTCTCGCGGAATGGGTCGATTCGACGAAATCATTCAAGGATGGCTTCAATGGCTTCAAGAATGGGTCGTGACCTTCGACGCTTTGCCTCGTCGTGGCTGGTGGCCTTCTCTGCGCCCTGTTCTTACAAGATCGGGGAAAGATGCGTAAAACCGGCTTGAGGCCCAAGCGGAGTTGTCCGTCCTTTTTTTCTTCATAACCTGCTAATATCTTGGTGCATACCCACAGCGGACGATGATGATAATCATGATGATCCCAAACATTAGCGTGTAACTACAATGAGGGGTGGCTGAAAAGCGGGCAGCATAGAGCGAGAACAATGTTGGGGCAAATGGTGATAACAATGAAACTATTAAAGCTATATTTCAAAGGTTACATGATCACATGGCACGACGCCGCTACGGCAATGGGACGCTCACCGCTTCTGTTGTTACAGGTTAGTTACCTGGACATTGCCAGCGGCTTTAAGTGCGGAATCGTTCCAAATAAGTCTTAATAGCGTAGTCGTGCCAAATTGAGCTCTATGACTGCGTCATGCGCGCACTGTGCTGCTTTGTGCGACTTCATGCTTATTTCTGTGTCTCGTTACGATTGATGCTGTCGAGGGATGTCGAATTTGATCCTGAACCTGAAGATTCTGTGATAGACATTGTACGCAGGATAGAAGCAGCCCAAACTGCAATTTTGATTGAACTTAAGGGGACAAAAAAGAAGCAGGACGCCAGAGACGTTGAGGTGAAGTGCCTTAAGGACAGAGTCGCCACTCTCCAAGCCACCCTTAGCCTACGTAAAACCTGTGGAACAGACACACCTGGCAGCATCCAGTCATTTTCACGCCAGTTAAAAACCATAACTTGAAGGTGCGAGGACGCCGAAAACTGACTATGTAGATGAAATGACCTTTTTTACCATCAGCGATTAGTCTAGTGAGGATTGGACAACTTCAAAGCAAAAAGTCATCAAACTGTGAGCTGAAAGGTTGAAGCTTACTTCATCAAGCGACCAGTCTGAACGAGTGCACAGAATTCGTCGATTCGCTCATGACAAATGCTGGCCAATAATCGCAAAGCTTGTCACATTTAAAGACAACTGTAACAGCTTGACTTCTGCAAGGAAGCTAAAAGGCCCCCGCTTATGTGTTCTCGAGGATTTCGCGCCAAGCACTCGCTTAGCAAGAAAAAACTGCTAGAATATGCAAGGGCACAGGACAAATGGTGCAAACTTTCACTTGACAAAATGCACATTAAGAACAAGGAATACGTGTACGATGTTGATAGAGGCACCGTCGTATTATGTAGGAGATAGCTAAAAAAATATCTATGGGTGCACGGGTCCCTGAACTACCCCTTTATACTGCCTCGTGTCGCTTGCTCAGAATATTGTACACTAACATACGTAGCATACTAGATAAGCGCCATATATTCTGTTCCTTTATAAAAGATAGCAATCCCGATATTCTAGCCCTAACAGAAACATGGCTGCACAACGATGTTTTAGATGGTGAAATGTTTAGAGAAAATGACATATTCAGCATTTATCGGCATGACCGCAATGATAAAAGGGGCGGTGATGTGTTGCTTGCAATAAATAAACGCATTTCAGAAAACCACACCAAGGGCATCCAGCTAAGCAACAACACCCCAGCAGTCGACCCGCATCTCCTTCATCTCTTGGAGGCCAAAAGAAGCCTCCTGAAGAGGTGGAAGAGACAAAAGCTCAATAGAAAACTTAAGCAACGAATCGCCCTTCTCACCATACCGGCCCAAGATTACGCGGAGCAACTTAGCAGGCAAAATTGGCACGCCTTTTGTGACAGCATACGAGGGACACTCAGCACCAAGAAAACCTGGCATCTCCTACGCGATCTCTTACCTACCGATCGCACCAAAACGCAACAGGGGCAAGATGTGCACAGACTGATCCACAATCATGCTTGATCGGAGGATGATCTCCTTCGTGAGCTTCAGCAAAAACTTAGCACCGACAAGCCCACTTCATCAGCGACCGGAAAGGCGTACGGCGGTGCACCAAACCCAGATTTCGATCGACCATTCACCCAGGCAGAGCTCCACGCAGCATTAGCCAAACTCATTAAAAACACCAGTCCCGGCAAGGACAGATTAACTAATAAGCTCTTACGCAACCTCCCGCAATATACCACTACAGCACTGCTACAGTACTACAACGACTGCTGGGAAAAGGGGGACCTACCAGCAGCCTCGAAGCATTCGGAGGTCACCATGATCTCCAAACCCAACAAACCCCTTCGCATCGAAAGCCTACGTCCCATTTCCCTCACATCTTGCGTGGGGAAACTCCTCGAGCACATGGTGCACGACTGGTTAACAACATACCTCGAGGACAACGGACACTTGCCGCACACCGTGTTCGGATTCCGGCAGCATCTGTCCTCGCAGGACGTACTCCTGCTCCTCAAAGAAGACTTGCTTGATTACCTCGATCACAGACGCAAATCATCAATCCTGGCAATCGACGTAAAGGGCGCATTCGACAACGTGAGCCACGAAGCCATTCTGCGCAACCTCGAAGATACAGGCTGCGGAGCCCGGATCTATAACTATATCAGCAGCTTTTTGATGCACCAAACAACAACAGTAGGTGTCTGCAACCTCCGCAGCGATAAATTTCGGCTACCCAACAAAGGAACCCCACAAGGATCAGTTATTTCACCCCTCCTTTTCAATATCGCAATTATCAAGCTACCGAAACAACTGAACGCCATCCCAAACCTATGCCATGCCCTTTACGCCGACGACGTCACGCTCTGGGCCAAAGCACCTACTACTGGACAACAAGAACGCAATCTACAAGAAGCCGTAGATTCTACCGAAAGATACCTCGGAGACTGCGGTCCCCAATGCGCACGCGAAATGTCGGAGCTTCTCGTCCTGAGAGCACGGACACGAGGAAGACCACCTAACTATATCGAACCCGATCCTAGCATCTCGCTCAACGGAACCAAGATCCCTACAGTCGACTCTCTTCGCGTACTCGGACTTCACATTCACAAGGATGGATCAGGGGCGGCCACTCTCCCGCGTCTCCAACGCACACTGTCACAAGTTACGCACCTCGTCATGAGGATCATAAACCAAAGTAGCGGACTCAAGGAGCATGACACACTTAGCATAATTCAAGCTCTCCTGACTAGCCGTATCACCTACGGAACTCCCTACTTGAAGCTCAAGCCGGCAGAAATCAAGAAACTCCATCTCGTCATTCGAAAGGCAATCAAAGTAGCCTTGACGCTGCCACCCATGACATCAACGGAGAAACTCCTCAAGCTCGGCGTCCACAATACATGGGAAGAGCTCTTCGAAGCTCATAAGATCAGCCAACTAGAGCGGCTCAAGCTCACACCTACCGGACGTACAGTTCTGCGCCACCTCAAATACAGTGAAAGCTTCATTGCAGACACAGACCAGAAAGCAAGAATCCCACCTGCAGTCCGGGACTGCATCAGCGTTGCAAGTATACCGCGCAATATGCATCCAAATTATCATGAGGAGCGTCGCCAAAGCAGAATATGCGCACTCAGCAAGAAATATGGGAGAAACCCTGATACCAGGTACACCGATGCTGCCCGGTATATTAAACGAAACGCCTTTGCCCTAAGCGTCACGGATCACCAAGGCAAAGAACTTGCAGCTGTCTCCATCCGAGCAAGAGCCCCTGAGACTGCAGAGGAAACGGCAATTGCTCTAGCAATAACCACTCCCTGAAGTAGCAGTAATACTAACAGACTCCCAAGCAGCAGCTCGCAACTATCAAAAAGGCCGCGTATCAGAAACAGCGCTCAAAATACTAAGAAATCACATCGCACGTGCCCCGCTCCCCGACACCTACATCAACTGGTTTCCAGGCCATCAGGGCATGACAGGAAATGACGCGGCACACGCCGCTGCCCGCGAGCATACCAGCCGGGCTTTCCTACCTTCCCACACTAAGCCGGCCACAAACGTTGATGACATCGCCCTAAAGTACTCGGAGCTTCTGCAACACCACCGACTCAGCAGAAGAACGTACGCTTTACCACACAAGAATCTAAGCAAAGAGGAAGAATTCATCCTGCGCCGCCTACAGACCAACACCTACGTGCACGGAATGATCATGCACAGACTGTATCCTACGCAGTACTCGTACATATGCCCCCAATTGCGACGTTCCAGACACCCTGCAACACATGGTCCAGGATTGCCCACTGCGGGGCACACCCACAGACCCTACCTCACAAGCTCCACAAGACGTCTCCAAAGAAAGCCGCCCCCTAAGAGCAAAAAAAAAAGCGCCCCAACTCACCGCAAATCCATACAATAACCGAAACGTGGGAGGCCAAGCTTTCCTCCGATGACCTGGATGACCAACGCAGTCTCGTCGCCGGGGCCAAAGAGGCAGCCCAAGCCAGAGGGTTCTTGGAATAAGGAATCCTCCCACCTAGGGCGAACCGGGTTCTGACTCGGTTTACCGTTTCGGAAAATAAAAGTTTAGTTCTCTCTCTCTCTCTCCTTGTGAAGTTCACACCTCGTCATCGCTCAAGATTTTCTGAGCTGCCTGTTAAACCATTTGTGAAAACATATTAGTTGGTGTCTGTTGCCGCCCCCCTGAACTGTCCCTTCCATTTTTTGATAAATTACGCGAAATAATTGTTACTGCCATGTAAAAATGTTCAACTAGTTATGTTGATCTGCTTGGCGATATCAATTTTTCCCAAATCAATTGGCCATGCTTGTCATAACCGTGCAAGCACGCAACCGAGTTCAGTGAATTAACCTTGGACTTAAATCTTTTTCAGGTAATCAATCAACCCACCGTGACAATAACCTTTCAGATTTGGCACTAACTACTGCACCTGAAACCGTGTGCCCTGTGTTAATTTCTGACGGTTTTTGTGACCGTAAGTTGCTTCTGCTTACGTTCCCGATACCCATGTTGTTTACTGGATTTCAGCATAAAAAATTCGGGATGAAACAAAGCTAACTATGTTGCCATCAACACTGAACTTCAGTTATTTCTCGGTGACTCATTTTTGCCATCCTTTAAGAAATAAAAATTATTAAGAAATAAAAATTGGACGTGGAGGAGCCCGAACGGCCAGACTAGAAATGAAATAGACTTCATACTCTGCGCTAACCCTGGCATCATACTAGATGTGGACGTGCTCGGCAAAGTGCGCTGCAGTGACCACAGGATGGTAAGAACTCGAATTAGCCTAGACCCGAGGAAGGAACGGAAGAAACTAGTACATAAGAAGCCGATTAATGAGTTGGCGGTAAGAGGGAAAATAGAAGAATTCCAGATCAAGCTACAGAACAGGTATTCAGCTTTAACTCAGGAAGAGGACCTTAGTGTTGAAACAATGAACGACAATCTTGTGAGCATCATTAAGGAGTGTGCAATGGAAGTCGGTGGTAACTCCATTAGGCAGGATACCAGCAAACTATCGCAGGAGACGAAAGATCTGATCAAGAAACGCCAATGTATGAAAGCCTCTAACCCTACAGCTAGAATAGAACTGGCAGAACTTTCGAAGTTAATCAACAAGCGTAAGGCAGCTGACATAAGGAAGTATAATATGGATAGAATTGAACATGCACTCAGGAACGGAGGAAGCCTAAAAACAGTGAAGAAGAAACTAGGAATCGGCAAGAATCAGATGTATGCGTTAAGAGACAAAGCCGGCAATATCATTACTAATATGGATGAGATAGTTCTAGTGGCTGAGGAGTTCTATAGAGATTTATACAGTACCAGAGGCACCCACGACGATGATGGAAGGGAAAATAGTCTAGAGGAATTCGAAATCCCAAAGGTAACGCCGGAAGAAGTAAAGAAAGCCTTGGGAGATATGCAAAGGGGGAAGGCAGCTGGGGAGGATCAAGTAACAGCAAATTTGTTGAAGGATGGTGGACAGATTGTTCTAGAGAAACTGGCCACCCTGTATACGCAATGCCTCATGACCTCGAGCGTACCGGAATCTTGGAAGAACGCTAGCATAATCCTAATTCATAAGAAAGGAGACGCCAAAGACTTGAAAAATTATAGACCGATCAGCTTACTGACCGTTGCCTACAAACTATTTACTAAGGTAATCGCAAATAGAATCAGGAACACCTTAGACTTCTGCCAAGCAAAGGACCAGGCAGGATTCCGTAAAGGTTACTCAACAATAGATCATAATCACACTATCAATCAGGTGATAGAGAAATGTGCGGAATATAACCAACCCTTATATATAGCTTTCATTGATTACGAGAAAGCATTTGATTCTGTCGAAACCTCAGCAGTCATGGAGGCATTACGGAATCAGGGTGTAGACGAGCCGTATGTAAAAATACTGAAAGATATCTATAGCGGCTCCACAGCCACCGTAGTCCTCCATAAAGCAAGCAACAAAATCCCAATAAAGAAAGGCGTCAGGCAGGGAGATACGATCTCTCCAATGCTATTCACAGCATGTTTACAGGAGGTATTCAGAGGCCTGGATTGGGAAGAATTGGGGATAAAAGTTAATGGAGAGTACCTTAGTAACTTGCGATTCGCTGATGATATTGTTTTTCTTTGTAACTCAGGGGACCAATTGCAATGCATGCTCACTGACCTGGAGAGGCAAAGGAGAAGAGTGGGTCTAAAATTAATCTTCAGAAAACTAAAGTAATGTTTAACAGTCTCGGAAGAGAACAGCAATTCACAATAGGCAGCGAGGCACTGGAAGTCGTAAGGGAATACACTGTTGCAATCCCACTGATGGCACCGGCTGTTGGAACCTCAGCGCTGCCACCAGCTGTTGGAACCTCAGTGATGACACCCGTTATTGCAATGGGACCGCTGGCGCCCGTTGTTGCAAATGGGTCGCAAGCCCCAAGGGTAGCGTTGGCCTGGCGGCCTGGGGCACACTGGAAGCATCCGAAGGTCCCGGCAAAGCATGAGTCGACTGCTAACAGAACAACTTGTTTATTCTAGCATAGCAAAGAGCGGGCGGTCAGGTCGACCGAAGTGGAGAGACAGGAGAGCACGTTACTCAACAGAAGAAATCGGAGCCTCTGTCTTGGCATCCGAGGGCAGCTGCTTTTATACTCTTGGCGTCGCGGGCAAGAAGGAAGGTCACGGGATGACACCACGTGACAGCGAGGCACGGACGGACTGAGAGACATGTAGAGACAAGGAGGTGACGCATCAGCCGGGCCGGCGCCGGTCAGACCTCCTCGCTTCACACTGGGGGAGCTCCTCTCCCCGGCTGCCGCGCTTTGACAAGCGTGGGCACACACACACACACGCACACACGAAGACACGTGGCACTGAAACATGCCGGGACGCGCTCGGCGGGGATGCGTCGCGGCCGCTCCGAACGGGCCAAAATGTCCGCCGCTTTGAACGAAGCCCCGGCGTCCGTTGAATCCGCGCCGGCTACACCGCGCGTCATAGGCGAAACGTAACAGACCGCCCCGCCGGGGGAAGGAGATCCCGATGGTCAGGGGACTGCATCCGCTGTCCGGACGGATGTCGCTCAATGATGCTCATAACCGAAGTCGGTCGTCCCTCGGCGTTTCTTGAGCGCAGCGACCGAGAAGGCCTCGTTCTCACGTTCAGGTTCACACAGGACACTGCAAAGTGACTTCGGGAGAGTTCTCATTTTTCTCTCGTTCCCAGCAAGCGTTAGAACTACGCCGAAACTCAGCCGCTCAGTCAGCAAGCACAGCACAACCCTCACTAAGCCATGCCAGGCTCTTTCCCCTTTTATACTACTGCCTAGTTCCTTACAGTAGTCTAGCAGCACTCAGAACGCGTCCACAAATCGGAAAATTGCACTAGAAAGCACATCATCACTTTGAAACACTACACAAAAGCAATATGTTAAAAATCCTGCCTCAGGAAGAAAAACATCAATAACAAACAATTTTGAGGCTGATTCCCACGTTAGGGGCTTCGACTTAAGCCATCGGCGTTACCGTTGAGACTCCCCTTTTTGTAACGCACCTCAAAGGAATATTGTTGCAAAGCGAGGCTCCAGCGCAGGAGGCGGCCATTTTTGGGAGAGATGGTCTGCAGCCATTGGAGAGGGCAGTGATCCGTCTCAATGATAAACCTCGAGCCGGCTAGGTAGCATGACAATTTCTGAACGGCCCACACGAGACACGCACACTCTTTCTCGGTGGCGCTGTACGCCTGCTCACGACTGGTCAGCTTACGACTAGCATACAGGACGGGGTGTTCTGCTTCTCCATTTTCCCGTTGGCACAGTACAACGCCCATGCGTCGCTCACTAGCATCGCACTGAACAACGAACCATTTTGTGTAGTCGGGCGATCGTAGCACAGGCTGGCTTGTTAGGGCGCTCTTTAGAGCGCTAAAAGCTCTTTCCTTTGTCTCGTCCCAGACGACTGTTTGCGGCTCTGTCTTTCTTAGAGCATCCGTCAGGGGAGCCGCGATATCAGAGTACCTGGGGATGTACCTCTGATAGTAGCCGGCGACACCTAAGAACGACCGAATATCGGTCTTCGTGCGCGGTTGCGGAAAGTCTCGCACAGCGGCCACCTTTATTTCAGAGGGGCGGCGACGACCCCGACCAATCACGTGACCGAGGTAGACAACCTCGGCCTGTGCTAACTGGCACTTGGGAGCCTTGACTGTCAAGCCCGCTTCGCGCAGGCGGGTTAGCACTGCCCGCAAGTGTGCCATATGCTCAGACCAGGATGCGGAGAATATCGCTACGTCGTCTAAATACGGTAAAGCGAATTCTTGCTGTCCCCGCAACACTTTATCCATGAGGCTTGAAAAACAGTATGGCGCGTTCTTCAAACCAAAACTCAACACTTTAGGACGGAATGTTCCCATTGGTGAAATGAACGCCGCATACCTACTAGCCTCTTCTGTAAGTGGAACCTGCCAATAACCCCTGACAAGATCTAGGGTGGAAATAAACTGAGCGCTACTAACTTTCTCAAGGCGCTCCACGATGTTAGGGATCGGATAAATTTGATCCTTAGTTATGGAATTTAGCCTGCGGTAGTCGGCACAAGGACGAGGTTCCTTGCCCGGTACCTCAACTAAAATCAAAGGGGAGGTATAATCACTCTCACCCGCCTCAATAACACCGAGCTGTAGCATCTTCTTTACCTCAGCCTCCATAATATCGTGCTGGCGGGGTGACACCTGGTACGCCTTGGATCGTACTGGCTCTGGGGAGGTAAGTTCTATATCATGAGTAAGGACAGAAGTCCTACCAGGCCTCTCAGAGAACTGACCTTGAAACTCTTGTAAGAGCTGGTGCAGTTCGGTTTTCTGCTCAGGAGACAGCGGTGCTTTACTGATTAAGTCACTAATGACTTGATCGGTGTCTTCCCTGTTCGCCACTGAGCCTAGTCCCGGAAGCTCGACCGGAAGCTCTTCGGGACTGTTTACCATCATACACACTACTGCTTCCCGTTGCTTATAGGGTTTGAGCAGATTACAGTGGTAAACTTGCTGTGCTTTCCGTTTTCCTGGCAGACTGACCACGTAGTTGACGTCCGACAGTTTTTGAACAATCCGTGCTGGGCCCTCCCACTGCACGTCGAGTTTGTTTTTTAGCGATGTGCGCAATATCATGACTTCATCGCCCACCTCAAAACGACAGGCCCTGGCTGTCCGATCATAATAAACCTTGGCCCTCTGCTGGGCCTTTGCCATTGCTTCACCTGACAACTCCTGTGCCCTTCTTAAGCGTTCGAGGAGCTTAAGCACGTACTCCACCACGACTGGGTCGTCGCCCCTGCCTTCCCACGATTCTCGAAGCATGCGAAGCGGAGACCGCAGCGAGCGACCGTACACCAGCTCAGCTGGCGAAAACCCCGTAGCCGCATGCGGCGCGGTCCGTAATGCAAACATCGCCCCAGGCAGACACAGCTCCCAGTCAGTTTGATGTTCAAAACACAATGCTCTCAACACGCGCTTCATGGCGGAGTGGAGCTTCTCAACGGAACTCGACTGGGGGTGGTACACTGAGCTGTGTAACAGCTTTACTCCGCACCTTTCGAGAAAGGCCGTCGTCAAAGCGCTAGTAAACACTGTGCCCTCATCTGATTGGATTTCCGCAGGAAAACTAACTCGCGCAAATATGGACAGTAGTGCATTGGCTATCTCAACTGAGCTGAGTTCTTTAAGCGGCACTGCTTCAGGGAACTTTGTCGCTGGGCAGATCACAGTCAAAATGTGTCTGTACCCTGTGGCTGTTACCGGCAGAGGTCCCACTGTATCAATAACGAGCCGTCTAAAAGGCTCCGTAATGAGAGGTACCAACTTCAACGGCGCCCTCGATTTGTCCCCTGGTTTGCCCACCCGTTGACAGGTGTCACATGTCTTCACAAAGTGGTCTGCGTCCCGAAAACACCCTGGCCAATAGTACTCTTGCAGGAGACGGTCCTTAGTTTTCTTAACTCCTAGGTGTCCGGACCACGAAGCCCCATGCGACAAGCGCAACAGATCCTGGCGATAGCATTGAGGCACGATCAGCTGATCGAACTCCACTCCCCTGCGGTCTAGATACTTCCGGTACAGGACCCCACCTCTTTCCACAAAGCGAGCATTTTTCTTGGCGATACCTTCCTTGACAATGCAGCGTATGTTTTCTAGGCTGCCATCCTTCTTTTGCTCGGCTATCAAAGCCGACCGGCTGTCTTTTAGCAACCTATTAAGTCCGTCTGACGTAGGCGCGATGAGCAAATATGCAGATAGCTCTTCTAACTTTCCCGCATCGGGAATTTCCTCTCCAGTATCTGGTGCCTTTAACGCTACAGGCTCAATTTTATTCAGTTCGGGCGTGCTCTGAATATCAGCTTGCTGCGCCTCTGACCCTTTCTCATTGTTCGACAACGTCGGCCCCGCAACTACCGCCTTTGCAGCGAGCTCCCGAACCTTCGATCTGGTTAAGGCCTGAACGCTAGCCTCACCAAACAAAAGCCCCTTCTCGCGCAGGAGGTGATCGGACCTGTTCGAAAATAGGTATGGGTACTGGGGGGGGGGCAGCATAGATGACACTGCCGCCTCCGTCTCAAGTGCTCCGAAAGGTCCTTCAATAATCACTTTTGCTACGGGCAGACACACGCAGTGAGCTTCCACGGCTTGCTTGATCCATGCGCACTCGCCCGTGAACATATCGGGTTCTACGTAAGAGGGGTGAACTACATCCATTGTAGCTGCGGAATCGCGAAGCACTCGGCACTCTTTCCCGTTCACGACGAGGTCTCGCATGTAAGGCTCGAGAAGCTTCATGTTCTCGTCAGTGCTGCATAATGACAAAAACACGACTTTTGTTTTTGTTTCCGGACACTGCGCCGAAAAGTGACCCGGCTTCTGGCACGTATAACACACGCGCGCTTGCCTCGCCTCGAACCGCTTTCTGCGTTCGGCTTCGACTGCCGCCGTCTCCTTACGTTCGGTCGGACTGCTTTCACTCGCGTTCGCACTACGTGTGTCCCCCTTTGCTCTCATGGGCGTGAACTTCGGCCTCTCAAACTTGGAGCCAAATTCACCCTTTTGACCGTGCTTAGCTCCGCGAGTCCGACGCGTCACAAACTCTTCGGCTAGCTCAGCGGCTCTAGCCACCATACTAACGTCTGGCCTATCCAAGACCCAGTAGCGTACGTTCTCAGGTAACCGACTATAAAACTGTTCTAGCCCGAAACACTGCAGAACTTTCTCGTGGTCACCAAACGCCTTCTCTTCTTTGAGCCACTCCTGCATGTTTGACATAAGCCTGTAGGCAAACTCTGTATACGACTCACTTTTGCCTTTCTCATTTTCTCGAAACTTCCGACGGAACGCCTCCGCTGACAGCCTGTACTTTTTTAGCAGACTCGATTTCACTTTGTCGACATCCTCTGCCTCCTCTCTCTCCAAGCGAGCGACTACGTCGGCCGCCTCGCCGGGTAACAAAGTAAGCAAGCGCTGTGGCCACGTTTCCCGAGAGAACCCCTGCTTCTCGCACGTTCGCTCAAAGCTAACCAGGAACAAACCAATGTCCTCTCCAAGCTCAAACGGCCGCATCAGGTCAGTCATTTTGAACAATACTCGTTCTCCTGCACCGTGTGCCTGACTTCCATTACGAGCGCGTTCCATCTCTACCTCGAGACGCTTCATTTCCAAAGCGTGTTGACGGTCGCGCTCTTCCTTTTCTTTCTCTTTTTGTTCTTTTCGTTCACGCTCATCTCTCTGTTCTCTAATTTCGCGCTCCTGTCTTTTTGCCGTCTCCCTCTCCTCAATGGTCTCAAGGCATTCCAACAGCTCGTCATCCTCAGCTTCTAACTCAAGAATAGCCCTTAGCAGTTCTGGCTTTCTGAGTTTGTCTGAGACATCCAGACCCAACTCTCTTGCAAACTCCAGCAATTTCGGTTTGTGCAACGACTTCAAATCCATGGCTGCTCTGAATGCTGCTTTCTCTACTGCCTACTATTGTCTTGCCGCAAACTAACCCGGCAGCAACGACAACCACAATTACCAGCTCTGTTTCTCACACTAACAAAAGCCTGGCAAAACTCAGAAGAAGAAAGCTCCACACTCACCAAACCTCGCAGCCAAGAATTCAGCGCAGTCGTTCCGCTGCAGGCAACCATTCATCACACAGGGCTCGTTGCACTGCTCCCGGATGGTCGTTGTGCTGCTCAGCATACAGTCAACCGCATATCTTCGCTGCTGGCCTCCGTTGTCGCGATCTCACCGCTGGCAACCAGCTGTTGCAATCCCACTGAGGGCACCGGCTGTTGGAACCTCAGCGCTACCACCAGCTGTTGGAACCTCAGTGCTGACACCCGTTATTGCAATGGGACCGCTGGCGCCCGTTGTTGCAAATGGGTCGCAAGCCCCAAGGGTAGCGTTGGCCTGGCGGCCTGGGGCACACTGGAAGCATCCGAAGGTCCCGGCAAAGCATGAGTCGACTGCTAACAGAACAACTTGTTTATTCTAGCATAGCAAAGAGCGGGCGGTCAGGTCGACCGAAGTGGAGAGACAGGAGAGCACGTTACTCAACAGAAGAAATCGGAGCCTCTGTCTTGGCATCCGAGGGCAGCTGCTTTTATACTCTTGGCGTCGCGGGCAAGAAGGAAGGTCACGGGATGACACCACGTGACAGCGAGGCACGGACGGACTGAGACACATGTAGAGACAAGGAGGTGACGCATCAGCCGGGCCGGCGCCGGTCAGACCTCCTCGCTTCACACTGGGGGAGCTCCTCTCCCCGGCTGCCGCGCTTTGACAAGCGTGGGCAGACACACACACACGCACACACGAAGACACGTGGCACTGAAACATGCCGGGACGCGCTCGGCGGGGATGCGTCGCGGCCGCTCCGAACGGGCCAAAATGTCCGCCGCTTTGAACGAAGCCCCGGCGTCCGTTGAATCCGCGCCGGCTACACCGCGCGTCATAGGCGAAACGTAACTACACCTACTTGGGGCAGGTAGTGACGGCGGATCCGGATCATGAGACGGAAATAATTAGGAGAATAAGAATGGGCTGGGGTGCGTTTGGCAGGCATTCTCAGATCATGAACAGCAGGTTGCCATTATCCCTCAAGAGAAAAGTATATAATAGCTGTGTCTTACCAGTACTCATCTACGGGGCAGAAACCTGGAGGCTTACGAAAAGAGTTCTACTCAAATTGAGGACGACGCAACGAGCTATGGAAAGAAGAATGATAGGTGTAACGTTAAGGGATAAGAAAAGAGCAGATTGGGTCAGGGAACAAACGCGTGTTAATGACGTCTTAGTCGAAATCAAGAAAAAGAAATGGGCATGGGCAGGACATGTAATGAGGAGAAAAGATAACCGATGGTCATTAAGGGTTACGGACTGGATCCCAAGGGAAGGGAAGCGTAGCAGGGGCGGCAGAAAGTTAGGTGGGTGGATGAGATTAAGAAGTTTGCAGGGACGGCGTGGCCGCAATTAGTACATGACCGGGGTTGTTGGAGAAATATGGGAGAGGCCTTTGCCCTGCAGTGGGCGTAACCAGGCTGATGATGATGATGATTATGATGATGGCAGCGAAGCTGTATATGGCTAGGTTCTGGTGAAAAATGTGTCCGTGCGCAAGAGCCGTGTAGATCGAGATCTTCTCCCCATGTACGTTGGCCGATGCCGAAAATAGTGCAATACTGGGCCTACCCGCGCCGGAGGTGAAGCAGTCTTTAAGCACTCCACCAACTTGCAAAAGTAAGTTTAATATCTTAGACCCAAATACAACCCATATCAGATATTAAGCAGATGAGAACAGATCTATAGAACAGGTCTATGATTTTTCAAGTCTTTGGCGTCCCCTTTCTTATGGATTAGAATTACGTTAGCGTTCTTCCAAGATTCCGGTACGCTCGAGGTCATGAGGCATTGCGCATACAGGGTGGCCAGTTTCTCTAGAACAATCTGCGCACCATACTTCAACAAATCTGCTGTTACCTGATCCTCCCCAGCTGCCTTTCCCCTTTGCATATCTCCCAAGGCTTTCTTTACTTCTTCCGGCGTTACCTTTGGGATTTCGAATTCCTCGAGACTATTTTCTCTTCCATTATCGTCGTGGGTGCCACTGGTACTGTATAAATCTGTATAGAACTCCTCAGCCACTTGAACTATCTCATCCATATTAGTAATGGTATTGCCGGCTTTGTCTCTTAACGCATACATCTGATTCTTGCCAATTCCTAGTTTCTTCTTCACTGTTTTTAGGCTTCCTCCGTTCCTGAGATCATGTTTAATTCTATCCATAATATACTTCCTTATGTCAGCTGTCTTACGCTTGTGGATTAACTTCGAAAGTTCTGCCAGTTCTATTCTAGCTGTAGGGTTAGAGGCTTTCATAGATTGGCGTTTCTTGATCAGATCTTTCGTCTCCCGTGATAGCTTACTGGCATCTGTCTAACGGAGTTACCACCGACTTCCATTGCACACTCCTTAATGATGCCCACAAGATTGTCGTGGATTGCTTCAAAACTAAGGTCCTCTACCTGAGTTAAAGCTGAATACCTGTTCTGTAGCTTGATCTGGAATTCCTCTATTTTCCCTCTTACCGCTAACTCATTGATCGCCTTCTTATGTACCAGTTTCTTCCGTTCCCTCCTCAGGTCTAGACTAATTCGAGTTCTTACCATCCTGTGGTCACTGCAGCGCACCTTGCTGAGCACGTCCACATCTTGTATGATGCCAGGGTTAGCGCAGGGTATGAGGTCTATTTCATTTCTAGTCTCGCCATTCGAGCTCCTCCACGTCCTCTTTCGGCTATCCCGCTCTCGGAAGAAGGTATTCATTATCCGCATATTATTCTGTTCCGCAAACTCTACTAATAACTCTCCCCTCCTATTCCTAGTGCCTATGCCATATTCCCCCTCTGCCTTGTCTCCAGCCTGCTTCTTGCCTACCTTGGCATTAAAGTCGCCCATTAGTATAGTGTATTTAGTTTTCGCTCGACCCATCGCCGATTCCACGTTTTCATAGAAGCTTTCGACTTCCCGGTCATCATGACTGGATGTAGGGGCGTAGACCTGTACAATCTTCATTGTGTACCTCTTATTAAGTTTCACGACAAGAACTGCCACCCTCTCGTTAATGCTATAGAATTCCTGTATGTTGCCAGCTATATTCTTATTAATCAGGAATCCGATTCCTAGTTCTCGTCTCTCTGGTAAGCCCCGGGGGCACAGGACGTGCCCGCTTTTTAGCACTGTATGTAATCGCAGAAACTGGGGCCCCGTAAATTTCCCAACTATGCAGTGAGGGGGCCAGTCAAAATAGTCGGTAGACTATTATGACGAGCACCCTCACCAGAGTGAGGGCCTTAAAGAATTGCTGACTCTCCCGCAATTGAGAGTAGATGTAAGCATTAAATGACTACCGGAAAAGCAGATTGGTTGGAGATGATTCTAGCCACAATCTTGATACTAGCCACCACATCACACAGCACCAGGCCATACTGTGAACTTGTCCACATGGACGTAATAGTTTCCTGTCACAGACAGAACCTCATTGCAAGTATCGTCTCGGTCAAATGGCCATTCACGACGCTACCGGTGCTGTCGGCGCGCCGAACGCACCGCGGACTTCACGAACTGCTGGCGTTGAAAAGAGCACAGTCAACTCTGTCTCATCGCGAAAAGGTGACATCAAAGTGTATAGAGCCCTGTATCTACCTTGTGAACGTCGCTGTTAGAAATAACGAATAAAACTTCAGCGTACTAGGAGTTACAGAAGAAGTAACCGCTTGAGCGAGATTGTGAATGAACATTTGGAAAAACTCGGAAGCGATATTTTTTGTAACTTGTTTGGAAAGTAATCAGCATGTGTAATGCGGTCTTAACTGGTTGCCCGGATGATCTCGTTTTGTTCGCGTAACTTGCCCAGATGTACTCGATGGAGTGTCCGGATAACGGCTCTGGCATTTGGCTGAAGGTCACTTGAAGGTCGTCGCCAACAAGAGCTAAAAGCATTTCATGCTTAAAAGAAATTGCAGGGGCACTTGTTATCCCTACGTGGATGAAGGCAAAAGCATTGCGACCACCGCGCCACGCCTGTGCTCGTTCCGTCGTTTTAATTGCGCCCTAAACGCCACCAAAATCCGTCGGTTCAAATCGCAGCAAAGGTCGAAGGTACAACTTCCAACAAAAGTCGTGGTTTCGAATGCCTCAATTAATTGTGCCTTTATCAACGCCAAAGGTCATCGGTTCTACTCCCACAAAAAGTTGAGGGTTCGACTCGCACGGATGGTTGCGGGCTCGAGTGCCTTAATAAGTTCTACCTTAATAAACTGTGACCTAATTAAATTCGCCTTAATTAAAACCAAAGGTCATGGCTTCGACTCCTACCAAAGGTCGAGGGTTCGCAGCCCTTTTGTTCCATCGTGTGGTCACGCCAACGCCGGATTTTCCACCTCACGAGCCAACAATGGTTTCCCGCTCGTAAGTGGCTCCATCGTCATCGCCACGAAGTAGAAGAAGATGGCGGTGCCCGAGAATGGCAGGGCGGGACAGCAACCCGATAGACCCAAGGATCCTGGCGCCAGCACTGCGTTTGTCACCGCCCTCACGCACGAGCAGCCGCCCGGACGACGGAACGAGGCCGGTAGACGTGCCTCGGTTTCCACGTTGGCGGCCGCAAGCCACAACCGGCGCCACAGTAAGCGGCAGCATGACGTCGTATCTCGGCCGACGGGGACTCGGGAACAACGCCGAGCGGCGTTCACGACTCGAAGCGTTCATCGGAGCGGCGCACTTCCCCATACTCTGGAGAAAACAGGTGAGTTTGCATTGTCGCCTACGTGGAGACAGCGAGGCCTAGCAGCAGCGGTAACGAGTGGAAGAAAATGCCATTATTTATTTACTTATTTAGTTATTTATTTGTTTACATTCATACGCAGTTAATAAATAAATAACTGATTAAATAAATAAATAAATAAATAAATAAATAAATAAATAAATAAATAAATAAATAAATAAATAAATAAATAAATAAATAAATAATTTCCGGGCCCGAAGGCAGTACAGAAAGGAGTGGGGAAAAAATGGCAATACGTGCAGCTAACAACAAAATAATACACGGCATCTTGTAAAGCGATCTGGAACTGGCGGTCATGAGCTATGCTTTCGATTGTAGAGGGAAGATGATTCCATGCGACGCTTGTTCTAGGAAGAAAAGAGTCATAAGCCAATTTTGGGCGAGAAGAAGGTAGACCCACCTTGAAGCGATGATCGGTCCTTGAACATATATAATGAGGTGGATAAAAGAGGACGTCCTTCAAATCGTTCTTACAGTAACAGATTTTGTGAAATAGATTAAGGCGAGATGACTTTCGACGCAGCAAGAGGTCAGGCCCGTTTAGACAAGTTAGGGTTGAAGGTACGAGTGAATGAAGATACGAGTAATTATGTGGTGCCAATTGAACAAGTCATACATCATCATCGTCATCATCATATTTTATGTCCACTGCTGGACGAAGGCCTCACCCTGCGATCTCCGATTTCCCCTGTCTGCGCCAACCGATTCCAACTAGCGCCAGCGAATTTCCTAATTTCATCGCCCCACCTAGTCTTCTGCCGTCCTGGACTCCGCATTCCTTCTCTTGGCACCAATTTAGTATACGTTAAAGCGACACTAAAGCGAGAGACTAATAGTCTGATACAGTAATCGCTCATCAATCTATGATTATTTCGTGGTTACAGGTTGATTGCCAGGAGAAAAAAAATGAAGGTCAAACATTTACACTTTGAATTTTGAGCCGAAACAGCTCGGGTGCCTCAGTGTGACGTCGCGAATATTGAAGAGCATCATTTAGTGTTCGGGCTGTCGGGGCGCTGTAAAGGTTCTTGAGACTTGTTCAGTTCAATCTTCGGACCTTCTTGAGTACAGCGTAGCATAGCTTTCCGACATAAATGTACCTGTGTATGCCCGAGCAGAGGACGTCAAAGTCCATGACGTCACAGCTCGTTGCTGAGTTCGGGAACTTCAAGACGGCGTCGCCGCCCACCTTGGGTATTTTCTGCCTTATACCAAGCGTTGTGTCCCAGTAAGAGTGACTGTTTGTGGTACTATAGAAAAGACATTCGCTAATAGAGCTCAGATAAATTTTCTCTTCAGTGTCGCCTTATCGTCGCAAACAGTCGTTGGTAGGAAGTTGATAGAAAAATACTAAGCCTATCCCACGTGAGCCTGAATACGTATAAAACTTCTTCCACTGGACTTTTGTAATTATGAACCTCCTTGTGCTCTTGAACTGCACCTTTCGCGTTCGCCAGTTCAGATTCAGAAACCATATCCGCCTTAGTGACTCTTTGGCTATGGCGTCCTGCTGCTGTGCACGAGGTGGCGGGTGCGATCACCGGCCGCGGCTGCCGCATTCCTGTGGGGATGGAATGAGAGGAACGCTTGTGGGTTTCTATTTAAATGTGCGTTAAACGAACCCCGGTGACCAAAATTATTCCGGTTTCCTCCGCTGCGTTGTACCTCACCGTGCAGTTTCTTGGGTGCTCTATCTCCCAAGTCGGTTCTTTGAGAAGCGTTGTATGCGCAGATATTTATACGAGACAATTCTTCGTTGTCACGCGCAGTTTCACTTTCCCCTCTAACGATTCTCAGCTCCGCTTGCCGGAAAGCCGGTGGCTGCGACAACCGAGGGCCTACCCAACCCGGCTTCTGCTGCCCCAGTTCGCCACGAGGAGAGGCAGCCCTCCATGCGACTCGCAACCGGCGGCGTCCAGGCGATCGGGGGCCACGAGGAAGACGCCCCCGAGGGCGCCGTGGCATGCGTGTGCGTCTACATGTGCGTCGTCGTCTTCGGAATCGCCGGTCTGCTCGTCTACGTCTTCCGGAGCCTGTCGCCCGTGCCGCCGCAAATCGAGCCGTGGACGTACGAGAGAACGGCGTTGACGGCGACGAAGCCGTCCGTAGCCTCCGAGACGCGCAAACTCGAACGCGGCGCCACTGGAATACCACTACTACCACTTGGGAGCAGACGTGCCACCGCACTAGCTTCGCCAGGTCCCAAGGCACGTGGTCGCGGAGCGTCGGAGAGTGGCGCAACCACCAGCGGCATCATCGGAACCGACGACGCGGGGGAAAGAAACGACGATCGCGAAGAAGCAGGAGACATCGGGTCTATCGGGTTGCTGTCCCGCCCTGCCATTCTCGGGCACCGCCATCTTCTTCTACTTCGTGGCGATGACGATGGAGCCACTTACGAGCGGGAAACCATTGTTGGCTCGTGAGGTGGAAAATCCGGCGTTGGCGTGACCACACGATGGAACAAAAGGGCTGCGAACCCTCGACCTTTGGTAGGAGTCGAAGCCATGACCTTTGGTTTTAATTAAGGCGAAGTTAATTAGGTCACAGTTTATTAAGGTAGAACTTATTAAGGCACTCGAGCCCGCAACCATCCGTGCGAGTCGAACCCTCAACTTTTTGTGGGAGTAGAACCGATGACCTTTGGCGTTGATAAAGGCACAATTCAGTTCCGGCCCCGGCGACGACGACGACGCCTGGCGAAGATCGGCTGCCCTTTGAACTGGTCGTGTTTGGGGCGCCGCCGAACGACGGGCGTCTTTCGAATGGGAGCTATGGGGATCGGCGACGGGAGGGAAAGGGTCATTTAGAGCATCGAGGGTTAGGGCGGCGTGTCGGTTGAACAGCCTTCACGCGTGGACTCGCCTGAAATGGCAGAAACGCGCATTTGTGCTGTATATATATATGTACGCTGTAATAACAATTTTCGTGATGGTGGTTAGCCGCTACACTCTGACTCACTGAACAATTTATTGCGTGCTTCCCTATGTAATTTCTCGCGTTCTTTGTCTACTATGGCTGCCGCGATTAAATTTGTCGCACATTTGGTCCAATGTCATGTTTATTGCGCACGGTTGGCTGTTTGGGATATTCGGTCGAAAAATATTAGCATTTACGTATAGTGACTATACAATGGAAGATCGAATGGAATAAGACAATATTGGCTTCGTTATTCGAAAGATTCGGCTATTCGCACGCTCATACTTTTTTTAGTGATCTCACTCGATTTGGTCAGAGCCGAGAAAGTAAGACATACGCCAGCTATCTTCGTGGAAACGAGGCCGGTGTATATGTAACGCTTGATCGTGCTCGATCCCGTATCTTATCTGATAATGCAAGGGGAATGCCATTCTGACCACTGACCAAGCGTAAAAAAGAAACGCATCACTATATTTCTCTGTATACGTTGGTTGATTATTTATGTATATGGTTTAACATAGGTCAATATGTCTTTACATCTAACCTAGGAAAACTCACCGTAAGAACCTTACACGACCGCATAGATAATTGGCTGATAGAGAACAGGATATCGAGTCCATGCGAAATTGGCTTCAGACGTGGGTGCTCGATTTGGTGTGCCCATGTCGACTTACAAAGTCGTATTCAACCAGCTCGATTTCAGACAGAATATGGAGCGTCACATTGGATATCACTGAGGCATATGACAGTGCAGAACATGTAAGCCTAATAAATGCGCTTCAGAATGCAGGCCTGCGATATTATTTTGTCGCGTAGGATTATGAATTTTTATGCGGCTGGGAATTTTACTGCCCTCTACACGCATTGTCTTCATCTACGTATACGTATCAACAGTCAAGAGGTCTACCACAAGGATTGCTGTTTAATGTTTTACTGAGTACTGTACCTTTAAATGTGGATGTGTACGCATATACCGACGACATAGCATTTTTTGCTGCATGGGTAGATTTACGTGCTTTGCACCAAACTCTACATTCCTATATCGGCCGCATAGGATTGTGGCTTGATGGCATTAACCTCTCTCTGTCAGGGCAGTGTGGGGATTGCATGATTATAATATATTGCATGTATGTTCGCCCGATAATAGAGCTCGGCTGCGTTTTGTTTTCTGTTTGACCAGCATGCAAAATTCCGCCTGTGATTCTATTTGGACGGAAGGCATTACGTTTATGTCTTGTGTTCCCTAAATTTTCGCTAATGAAATCTTGCACCAATAAGCATGCCTGCCTTCTCTTCTCATGCGATTGCATATGCTAACAGTACAAACCTTTCTGAAGATATATGCATCACCACAGAAGAGACCACGAGATATTTTCATTAATGAATCAGCCTCATTTTTTTAAACTACCAATGGTATCACTGACGTTGTCCTGGAGTTGTTTTCGTACAAAAAGTTTTGACCCATTTAATGTTCACCTATGTGAGGTGGCCTTATTAAATTATTCTTACAGTCGCTACAATTCAAATATGAAAATTTTCGAAACAATGCTAAGCATTCCCCCTTTCAATATCTGAATAGTATCTTGGAAGATCACCTTGCACATCTGGATACTAAGACCGTTATAGCAACTGATGCTTCCGTATGTAAAGAAAAGGCAAGTGTGGACATTGTATCAACTCATCTACATTAGTCTTTTTTTTCATTCGGCTACCGTCAGTGACTTCACGCTTATCTTTCAGGCGGAATTATTGGCGGTTGTCTCAGCTTTACGCAAATTACCATCATGTGTGTCGCCAGCCGTGATCTTAAACGATTGTCTGTCTGTCTGTTCTTCACTAACCACTTCCAAATTGTCACATTTATTAGAAACTTTCTATTCGCTTCTCCCAAGACACGTACGTCTCGTTCGTTTAGTGTAGGTGCGAGACCACCAAGATCTAGGCTCAAGCGAATGTGCAGATGCACTCGTAGTGGCATCCCATTATGGTTATATAATCCCAATTTTAGCTACGTCAGATTTCATCACTGCTGCGCGATTCAGAATATACAATACTACAAATAACGACCTGCCGTGGTTGCTCTGTGGCTATGGTGTTGGGCTGCTGAGCACGAGGTCGCGGGATCGAATCCCGGCCACGGCGGCCGCATTTCGATGGGGGTGAAATGCGAAAACACCTGTGTGCTTAGATTTAGGTGCACGTTAAAGAACCCCAGGTGGTCAAAATTTCCGGAGTCCTCCACTATGGCGTGCCTCATAATCAGAAAGTGGTTTTGGCACGTAAAACGCCAAATATTATTATTATTACAAATAACTTAGCGCAATCGTCGTTGGCAACATCTGGTTTACCGCATCTGAATTTTCCTGGGAACACCAAATGGTGCTCCACTAGAAAAATGTAAGTAACAATTACGAGACTACGGTGCCGCGTCCCCGAACTGAACTTTTATCTCCACAGGTCTGGCTATGTCGCCTTTATGCCCTTTGCGCCTACATAAGTAAAGAAAGTTAATCTCTGCAAGACTTGTTTTTGACATGCCACCGTTTTACTATACAACGCAAAAGATTTTTAGAAGAACCCTTCCAAAAGCTTGGCTTGAATTTGACCCTTCCTGTAGTTCTTTCCTCTAGGGCTACGTTACTAGGTTACGGCCTTAGGAACGTTTGTGAAGCCCTCTGCATCTGTCTGCGTGAGACAAAAAAGAATTGCATGCTGGAGTTCTTCTTGATACCTATTATGTTTATAAAATGCTTTTTCATGTAATGCTTAGATATTGGATTATTCAAAGCTGTAGCAGTGGACACTTTAAATCTCATTTGCCAGATACTTATTTCATTGAAAAAAAAATCGATAAGAGCTTCTTCACCGCCAGATTCATGGCCGATCCCCTAGAGTAGGTTGCGCCATTTTACTAGGGAAACACTAACATCTAGAAGGCACCGAACTTCCCTCCTTCGCGAACCGCGGCCTGCGTTGCTACAGAGGAGGTGAAGAGGCCTGCGATCACCGCCGGCAGTCGGGACGTGGACGCTGGTCACCCGGGCCCTGCGCGATGCCGCTTGACGACCTGGAGCAATGGCGGAAGCGCAGCGAGCTCACCTTCGTCAGCCTCGCAATCGGCTCCATCAACGTGGTCGCGTTTCCCTAGCTCCTCTACGGCAACGGAGGAGGTCTGCCACTTGAGAGCGTCTATGAGGCTTGAGATTTAAGGTCCCTCTATAATTTTCAAGGTAGCGCCATCTGCCGCGCGCGCCACCTAGGAAGTTCCTGTAGCAGACGGCGCCCACGCTAAACCGCGGCGCCGAGGCATTCGTGAGGTGAAAAAATATCTGCATACGCGCGGAAATAAAACCTTCTGGTGCCTGACTGTGGCGAAAAACGAAAGAAGGACCCAAACTGCTAAATTTAGTCCTTTAATTTCAAATAAGTGCTCCAAGAAAATAGCTCAAGAGAGCGTAATGAGGGCTTGATCGCCTCGATTCTGCGTGTTTACATTTCGTTCGTTTGCGCTCAATCGCCGCGCGAGCCTTGGTGATTGCTTACGCTTAATCCCGTATGCTCTGTGAAATCTTTTGCATGTAAGTGTGCTGCGTACAGATAGCGGTTGCATTGAACGAAGGAGTCGTGTAAAAATGAGGGCTGACAGTCGCTTGGACCGGAAAACTTTCGACATAACGTCGCTCAAACGTGCGATTCCCAAAGCGCGCGACCCTCACGGCAACTAAACAACATCCTGTGTGTTTGTGGAAACGAGTGCGCCAACAGTCTTCTTGTCGCTGAGTGTGTCTGTCGTGTAGCGATTACACGACGACTGCTGTGTCTTGTGGTTCAATGCTACGAGCCAGTGCAACTGTCGTGACATGATGGAGAGGTGGTATGGATCGTGTCAGCGTGTCTCCTCGATCGTGTTCGGGCCGCCAGCGCGATCTGATCTCGCGGCACACCAACATCGAGCGTAGTGTGTGCGCGTGTGTGAATGTGGTTTACTGTTCTCGTGAACCGTGCGACGTCGCCGCGTAAACTCGAATCATGACGCGCATTGTTGTGTTTATCCCTTTTCGCCTCCGTGCACCGCTAAATCCCCGTAAGAATTAGAGGGCCCTTATACGAAACGCACGCGGATTGACCCAGCTATTACTGCACTGTCTTTTGCTGGATATCCGCGTATCGCTTGTGGCGTTTTTCTTATGTTCATTTGCAGTTGTGTGTTTTTCATCAGTAAAATGGCACTGCCGATTACTGAAACATCCTCGAGTGTAAGGGAATCTTGGAAGGAACGAGGTCGCAGCTGTATGTAATGTACTTTGATATACTGTATTACGCTTTATTATTTGACGGCCAGTAGCTGTGGCTATGCAGTATTCGTTCTTAAAAACAGAGTAATGCAGGCACTTAGCAATATATTTATTCTAGGGGTGTGCGAATATTGAAATTTTCGAATACGAATCGAATACGAATAAGGCGAAAAACTGTCTTCGAATATCGAATCGAATATCGAATATATGTGTACTATTAAAATATTGCAAAACGAGGTAACAATAGCTTTATTACCCTTTTAAAAATAATATTGCATTTTACGAGGCTGCTTCAGGTTAAAGAGGCACTCATTCTAGGTAATCCACTCAGGTAATGTAAGGTAATGCTCTGTCAGGTAAACGCTTGTTACAGATTATCGCGAAGGAAAATTGACTGCTCAACATGTTCAGAAAGTAAAGGCTCTCTATGCACTGTGACAACATTGGTCCAGGTAACATTTTCTAGGTGCATATTTTATTGCGCATACTTACAAAGCCCGAAAGTACATCATATATTGTTATGAAAGAACCCTGGAATAAAGCTTGGTAAAAAAAAAATTGAAACTGATCATGTCTCACGGGCCTGATGCAGATAGACTGGTACAGAGCGTACACATTCATAGTAAGGTTCGTTACAGCACTTAAGATCGCAGTGCTGTAACGCTGTGTCGTCGTTTTGTACCTTCTTTTGTCCTTGTTTTGTGTTGCGCTGTAACGAACCTTACTATGAATCCCAACCAACTGGCCCAACTTGCCATCTTGATGCAGAGCATACAGATAATGAGCGGATCATGTGAAGCTCTCAGTGAATAAACATGTTCTTAGGAGAATGTGGAGCAAGCGTATAATTCGTTAATTGCTAAATTATTCACAGTCTGTCCGAATATATTCGCCGTTTCGTCCATTATTCGGCCGTCCTCGAATATTCGGGAATTTACGAATATGCTTTTCTCGAATCGAATACGCTTCGAATAAGGAAAATATTCGATTCGTATTCGAAATTTCGAATATTCGCACACCCCTAATTTATTCACATATGCAATGCACAAAATACGATTAGGATATTGGAAAATACATTTGGAGATGCTGTAAAGCGCAGTTAACAACGCGCGCACAAACACAGGAAAGTGTAAAAGTAGAATTCGCTGCTGAATTTTATTTTTTATCGCACGTAACGCAATGCGGATATTTGTCAGCGAGTTAATGCGTTTCTGCCCCACTATTTACTTGCATGCTAGGTCATACTGCACTTGCTAACTCAATGGGCTCGTAATGCACTAAAAACAGTAATCTCCACAAACTTCGGCCGTCAACATTCATGCGCGCGAATGAAATAATACTGCAGCTCTGCGCACACAGGTGTATACTTTCTCTCGCACCTTCGTATCGCTCTACGTTACTTTCCTCGCATAGTCGTGCAGTTACCGACGGTTCAGTCTTTCCGTCCATTTCTATGCAACCAGAATTACCTTCTGGTTAGGTTTTGTTTGCTGCGCGGGATGCAAAATAACTTCTTGTCGCCCTCCGTCTGATCTCGGCACCCATCCGCACAGCAACAAGGCATTTCGGTCCTTCGCATCCTAGGTCATGCCGATCTATTCAGCGGGCTCACAGCGAACTAAAATAAAAATCTCCACAAACATCGGCCCTCAACATTCATGCACGCGAGTGAAATACTATCACCGCTCGACACACGCACGTGTATACTTTCTATGGCACCTTTGTATCGTTGTATGTTACTTGCCTCGCATAGTCGTGCTGTTACCGACGGTTCAAAGCCCGTCCGTGCAATTCTGTGTAACCATACTTTTCGTCTGGTTAGGTTCTGGTTGCCGCGCGCGATGCAAAATAACTTCTTGCCATCTTTCGTCCGGTTTCGACACCCAAACGCACAGCAACAAGGCATTTCGGACCTCCCGGAACGAAATTATCGCCGCGATGTGCAAGGCACAACAGGCGAAACGCGCGCTCTTCGCCCGGCGCGCAGGAACTTTCATGGCGGCAAAGGGGCGGAGCAAGGTACATGTCACCGATCAGCCTATCGCAGGCGTTGTCGGCTGGATCAAAGCCTGGCGGTGCTTTTAAAAGATTGATGGACTTCATTGAGATTCAGGCCCGAGAAGAGTCGCACTATCACGTTGATGACGTGTCACCAGACTTTGGCGTACTCCTCATAGCAGTAATCTTCACGCTGCCTTGTTCCTGGCCCGTGTTCCTTCACACGTCTTAGGTGGGAAAGACACCAAACCTTGCGAAGAAGCAGCGCACCTGAATAGTGTCACTGGCAACTAAATTTGTTTACAGAAAACAAGGCCGTCATCTGCATCGCACAAAGAAGCCACGGCTGACGGCCCTGTTTCTTCTTGTTGTTTGGATCCTTGACAGCAGGTATTTATTCTTGTGTCAAGAAATAAAGCGCTCAGTTGTTAGTGCGCCTACGCTGTTCTCTCGTGTCTCCTGACTTCGCCCGTTGTTTTATTTGGCGCCTTCATTGTAATCATGCATAACCAACTCGGCCAACAGCACGTGCTCTGTGAAAATTAGAGATTGAGTATTTACGAGTGAAGGATATTATATTGCGTTTAGATGAATTAAGAGTGTAATTGTAAACCCAAGTGTTACACCAATTCCAAGTAAGCTGAAGGTCGTTTGAAGAATGAGGTTGTCATCGGGGCTGGTTATAGGGCAGTAAATAACGCATTCGTCTGCGAATATTCGCACTCAGGATGGCAAGTTATTAGCAAGATCGTTAATGTATATTAAGAATAGTATCGGCCCAAGAACGCTACCTTGTGGCACGCCAGAAGAGAAAAGAGGCGCTGAAAGATTTTGACGATTGTAAATAGCCGGTGATTAAAAAATCAGTTCCGGAGCCAAGTTAGTGTCAGTGAAACCAATCTTAGTGCGTTTAACTTTGAAGTCAGGCGGCAATGGGCTACGCGATCAAACGCGTTGCGACGTATAGCTGACGTCCATTGCAGCAGAGGAGCGAATGTAACTTTCATTTATATAATTGCATATGGTAGCACACTGTTTAATTTACTGTTCATTTAACTGAAGCCTGTTACATCCCGAGAACATACTGAAATCGCCCTTAAGATGTCCTGGAATGGTCTTGGGCAGATTGTCAGATACGAGCCAAATGGACGTGTGGATCAAAGTAGGACTAGTCGACATTTTAGGGTGACCTAGGGGTGAAACGTCCTCGATCTGTTCACTAAACGTCCACATTAACTCAACTAGTTCACAATCACTTTGTGTTACTTGAAAATGGCGGCTGAAAGCCAGCCGTACCTTACACCCGGGCTTTCGTCAGTGACGCATTTCTGATTAGCTTCAATGGATGCCTTTGTACTACATAATTATTAGCGTTCTGTCTAACTTTAGCCACCACAAATTATGTATCGTGAAGCTCACAACTAAACAGCCCAGTGTTCTTGTCTAATTGCTCAAGATTTCAAGATTTCAGGGGACTCGCGGCAGTCTGAGCGGCATCAGCACGGCCGAATCGACGGCTCGCTAGCGCCACTCTCGAACACCGACTGCTCTTGTTCTTGCACGTGGGACGACTACAAAACAGATACATGACATGCTTCTGGCAGAGGCTTAGGATACAATGCTCTGCATGACGTCAGTCCGCACATTGCATGCACATGAATTGAATGTGTTGCACAAACGAGACAGGACAAGTAAATGATAAAAAGAAAGAGAAAAAGCAGGTTCGAAAGAAAGAATGTGAGGAAAACGAAAGTAAATAAAACGAAGCAACACGTTGAGCCAGGTTTCATGTCAAGCTGCCGAGCTCTTGTTTTCAGTAACGGTGTCTTCCTCCGCATCGTAACCTCCATGGTCTACCAAGGTTGTGTCTACAGTCGGTACCCAGGCAACGCGACTAGTTTTGTCAGCCATCGGATCCGGCAGCGGACCCGACGCGTTCGAGGCCGTCATCCTGGCCTGGGGACTGATCCTGGTGGCCGCCCGTCTTGCTGTCTCCTCCAACGTCTGGTGCCTCAGCGCGGAGCTCGTGAAGAAGACAATCAGAGCCAGCGTTACGGCGGTCAGCACGACTACGTAGACGATCAGGCAGCGCTGCCACGAGTGGTCGTCCCACAGGTCCATCTCCTTGGAGACGCCGACGGCTGTGCTTGCGGCCGCTGGCGTCGCCGCTCGCTCCGATGGATTTGTCGGATTTGTCGGATTTGGCGTGGCATTTGACGTACGCCATTCACCGCGGATCTCCAGACTTTTCGATCCTGGAGGACACGCCGTTCCAGCGTTGCCCTGGGACGTTCTCCAGTGCTGAAGCGGCCTCGGCGTCGTGCTATGTTGCTCCACCATCGGGATATACTCCAAGGCTGTCTGGTAAACGCTGTTTGAACAATTTGCCGAACAAGCGGCATCGTGAGCTGGCATTGCTGACCCGATGTGAGCTGGCAAGAAGCCAATATAGCGTGTGTTCTTCTTCTTCATCGCCTACGAGTGCATTACGACCAGCAATCGCACCATGCAGGACGAATAAGAAGCGTGAACGGGATATTGTATGCGACAATACAGAAGTCTTGTTATAGTGTTCATCATGTTTTGTCTTTTCCAAGTGACGGGAGCCAGATTGTCGCCGTTTAATATATAAACTTGCCTAGCAGTGACACCCGAACCCTGCCGTCATGTTTTCTAACGTAGGATTCCCTAAAGCTGCAGCCAACTATTATGGCTGATAACACGGTCATAGATTGCACAAACCACAGCTCGATCTGCATATTATATATCGCACAGCGCTTACATAACACATTACGCCATATATGGTCGCAAATCTTCACCGAAAGTTATGCCAGCAAATCGTGAGCTTTTACTCTGTGTCCGAGAGTCTCACGTTGGGAGGGCGCGAGGGGTTATGCTGATAAGCGGAAATTATGACACGCTTTCCGGAATATAAGCTGCGGTGGTTGTTATGCTAACCGTTATCAAACACTGTCTGGTTCTTAACCTTACATGAGTAGGAAGCAAGGGGCACTAGGAAGAAGAAGAAACTTTATTGAAGAATAGTCCGGCAGTTCTTTGTGTGGTGGCCTCAGGTGGCGGCTCGAAGTCCCTGGACTCGGGCGGCATCTTCGGCTTGCCGGACGGCCCAGAGCTGGTCTGCCAGCTCTGAACGTTTGAGTTTTTCAGCTTTCTTTGAATCTCTTGCCCACTTTCGCATTTGTCAGTTTCTGGCCGTTTACTGCCAACTTGGGACACTAAGTTTCACTGGGTGTTTCTAGCGCCGAAAGGAATTACTAGCAAATGCGCCTATACAACCCTTGTATGCTGACCAAGTATGCCCGCTTTTGTTCTGCGTAAGAGAACATACATTCCTACATAAACCTCAACATATAATGTTTGCTCGCATGAATCTCCGAAGCACACCGACCTGTTAAAGGAATGATGAATTGTATTAAAGAGATAAGTTAACTTGCTTTATTTTCTTTCATTTAACCTTTCAGTATGTGTCAGTGGGTGAGTGCCCGATCATGGGCAATCCCACTGAACAAGCAAGTCCGTCTGCGATTCCTGCATAAATCGAATCAAACCGAATCAAACCAAATCGGTCTTTGTACAACATCAGATAGGCATCACCAATAAACAATGCTTCGCTTCACATTGATTCCAGCATGTGCGTTGGATCTGCATGCAATATCAACAGGGCAGACTAGAAGAGGTATACGACGAAACAAAGGAATTCAACGTGGAATTGAATTGTGGGGTTTTACGTGCCGAAACTGCGATTTCATTATGGGGGGCGCACCGCAGCAGGGTACTTCGGAATAATTTTGACCACCGGGAGATCTTTATGGGCCCCCAATGCACGCGACATGCGCGTTTTCTTATATCGACCTCATCAAAATGAGGCCGCCGTAACTGGGAATCCATACCGCGACCTCGTGCTTAGCAGCGCAACACCCTAAATCGGCTAAGCCACCGCGGCGGGTGAAGACGACATGGGCATTTAAGGAGAACTGTTTGGAAAAACAATAAACGTGCTCCTATGGTAATATGTAACACACACACGCACACACACATCGCCAGCAGACAGAGCAGTGAAGGAAAGTTACGGGGAAATTAGCTGTGGTTGTACTTGAAATGTAGAAAATAATGAAAGGGGAAATGAAAGTGGGCGAAAAATAATTTGGCGCCGGTGGGTACCGAACCCGCAACCTCTGCATCATGCGTGCGCTGCACTACCAATTGTGCGACGGCGACAGTTATCAATCCGGCCAGAATTTTCGGTATTTATGGTTTATTTGATCTTGTCCTGGGAGCGCCACTCAGCGCCATAGTGGGGGGATGTGGAACACCCCTTTTCTTGCCCGATGGCGCCACTAATAAATCGGCTAATAAAGCCTCGCATGCTACCTAGTGGCATCAAGACCACTAGGTAGTACTCGAGACACTCGCTATGAATGAACGAAAAGAGGAGGGAAACCGCGGGGCTCGTTTTTTGTTGAGCTTTGGCTTACGACTTCGTGGGAACAAAGCAGAACACTCGCTTCTCTCTCCCATTTCTTTCGCTCTTTTCGCTTCCGTATGTATTGAGGGAAAATATGCAGAGTGTTTCGCGCCTATCTCTTGATGCTACGTTAGCCTTGTAAAGTTTGTCGAACATGACTTTGAGTCGTCGAATTTATTTGTGATGAAGACGTCAAAAGAATGTGCATTCGCCGACACCGTGATACACAGCTCATAGGGCTCTCGACGTTGTCCACTGGCGCGCACGGTCCACAAGACTCGGATTAATAATCCTAATGCATAAGATTTGGCTTATAAAAGTGCCAAAAAAATAGATCTTTAATGATGTATCCGTGTACAGATCATGACAGGCTCATCACTACATACAGCCACCCCCCCCCTTTTTGTTTTCATGCGCACAAGTGCACTTAGGTATTCAAGTGCTCGCATTTGCTGTCCGGATTACTTCTGTCAATTTCGGCCCACGCGAGCCTGTTACTGACAAACGTCGCTACGCCGCTGCAGGCTTTTGTTGGTGGAACGGCAATTGTTTCATATCCCGGAAGTGTTGGTGTGTCGGTGTTGGTCTCTTGAATGAGTATGAATGTTAATGACAAGCCGGACATCATACTCATTCAAGAGACCAACACCGACACACCAACACTTCCGGGATATGAAACAATTGCCGTTCCACCAACAAAAGCCAGCAGCGGCGTAGCGACGTTTGTCAGTAACAGGCTCGCGTGGGCCGAAATTGACAGAAGTAATCCGGACAGCAAATGCGAGCACTTGTTCATCGAAGTCTTTCCCAAAGGCAAGAAGGCTAAGAGCATACTAGCACTGAACATGTACAGCAGCCCTAACCACAGAACGCAAAGTTTCAGGAGACTGTTGAAGAAGGCCAGGGACAAAGCCGGGGACAACCCACTGATTATTGCCGGAGATTTCAACGCCCCAAACGTAGAATGGGGCTACGGCGTCACCAGCGCCAAAGGCAGAAATCTTGCCACCGATGCGGAAGAGATGGGCCTCAACCTTATCACGTCCGCGCTCTACCCTACCAGGATGGGCAACTCGGTCTCGAGGGAGACCACCCCAGACCTCACATTCATTCTCAACACCGAGGGGGCCACCTGGCATAATACCGGCGACGACCTCGGCAGCGACCATTACATTGTGGAAACGTCAATAGCAATCGCCTTGAAACCACTACGAAAGTGGAGATACACGGATTGGGATGCGTTTAGACAGATAAGAAAGGAACGTACCGACAAGCCCGCTACACTAGAACAGTGGACGCAAGAACTAAAGGAGGACGCCCGCAATGCGACCAAGGAAATAGAAACCGATGTCCAGACAATCGGGATGGACGCTAAGCTCGCTCACATGCTGGAAGCGAAAAGATCCATACTGCAGAGATGGCGTACCCAGAGACTCAATAGAAGACTTAGGAAAAAGATTGCATTACTGAACAAGGACATTGAGCACCACTGTGTAGTACTCTCCAACCAACAATGGTACGAAGTATGTGCAAGGGCCGATGGCAGCGTGACATATGGAAAAACTTGAAACCTACTCAAACACCTTCTTAACAAAGGTCAAACCAGGAGCTCCCAGACTAAGGCGGCTGACAAGATAGCGAAACGTGAACTCAAAAACTACACCGAGCAGGAATTTATGGCAAGACTTGCCGAAAGATACATGCCACTCTCGAGCAGCCACGAAAATGAGGCCGAGGCATCCGGTTCCCCGTACACGGGAGCTGACAACCCCGACCTCGATGAACCCTTCACCTTCACCCTGGAACCCTTCACCCTGGAAGAAATCAGGACCGTCCTTCAAAACTTGAATGGCACATCGGCCCCAGGTCCGGACGGTGTTAGTAACAAGGCCCTTCGTAACTTGGACGAAGACTCCGTCCGGTTCCTAGCGGATCAAATCAATCAGGTCTGGGCTTCCGGCAGGGTCCCACCGGAATGGAAGAACGCCACCACGGTTCTCATTCCAAAGCCCAACAAGCCCTCGGGCGTCGAGAACCTCAGACCCATATCACTCACGTCGTGCGTGGGTAAGGCGGCGGAACACGCCATTCAGAACAGAATCTCCAGATTCCTCGAAACCAAGGGACTATTACCACACACCCTCATCGGATTTAGACCCGGTCTATCAACTCAAGACACCATGATTTTAATCAAGCACCAAATCATTGATGACCCCATTAGAAACGCCAAGGCCATTCTTGGGTTGGATCTAGAGAAAGCGTTCGACAACCTCTCTCACCAATACATTGTGGACACCATTTCTAAACTCAACCTCGGAGCTAGGTTCCACTCGTACGTCAAGTCATTCTTGGATAACAGGACGGCTACGCTCCGATTTGCCGACCTCTCCACGGAGACTCTCTCGCTGGCGAGCAGGGGCACTCCCCAAGGCTCGGTCATCTCCCCTATGCTTTTCAACCTTGCCATGGCGGGACTTGCTGAAAAACTAGGGCAGATCCACGGGCTCGAGCATACCATATACGCAGATGACATCACCATGTGGGTGTCCAAAGGAACCCCGGGCATGGTGCAGGACATCTTGCAAGAAGCAGTGAACGCCATAGAATAATTTCTAATTCCCACAGGACTCAGATGCTCGCCTACCAAGTCGGAGCTGCTCGTACGCAGACCCACGCAGAAGGGCCGCAGGCCATACTCGTCAGACTTCGATTATAATCAAGAAATTACCGTACGAACCACTTCGGGACACGCCATACCGTTTGTCGATAAAATCAGAGTCCTGGGTATGATCATAGAGACTAAAGACGTCAATGCCTCTACGGTTCAAAAGCTCATCACCAAAACCAACAACGCTATTGGGCTCATCAGAAGAATTGGCAATAGACACAGGGGCCTTAGGGAACATAATCTCATCAAACTAATACACGCGTTCGTCACCTGTCACTTCGCATACGTTGCGGCAATGCTCAATTGGACGAGATCTGAAAGAGACAGACTGAATGCCCAAATCAGAAAGGTCACCAAGCAAGTCCTCGGCATTCCAACCAGCACCAGCAACGAGAAGCTGGGGCACCTGGGCATGCACAACACCCTGGATGAAATTGCCGAAGCCCAGCAGCGCGCCCAGCTTGCTAGGCTTTCGACGACGCCTCCGGGGCGCACGATCCTAGAGAAGCTAGGCTTTGCACAAGGAGACATAACAAAAGATTTTGCGGACATCCCACGGGACATCCGCGCCAAGATCATGGTCCGTCCTATACCCAGAAACGTACACCCCGAAAACAACAGGGGCAGACGACAAGCGAGAGGACAATTCCTTCTTAACCAAGCCTTGGCGAACCGTGAACGCTCAGCTTTTGTGGACGCGGCGGCATACACGGGAAACAAAGCTTTCGCAGTGGCGGTTGTGGATGGCCGTGGATCCACAAGATATGCAGCCACGGTAATTGCAAGGAAGCCTGAGCAGGCCGAACAGGTTGCGATCGCTGTTGCGCTCACCGATGACAATCTTTCCCATATCTACCGCGACTCAATAGCCGCTATCAGAGCATTCCAAAAGGGCACGGTCTGCGCACAGGCTCTCAGGATTGTTTCAAAGAAAGAGATTAAGAACCACTTCATATACTGGTTCCCGGCACACTTACCAAAGATCGGCGACGTCCCCAACCTTAACGAGGCGGCACACGAGGCTGCGCGCGCGCTTACAGACCGCGCGGCTTCACCCAACCACTCGGAGAATAAGGACGCGCCCACTACATACAATGAGATCACTAAACACTACTACCTACAACGCAGACAGTATAGCACGCCACACCGCACGCTCACTCGAGCTCAAGGGGTTACACTCAGAATGCTACAGACAGACACATACCCCACTCAAAACAGATTACACCATTACATGCCTGAGCTCTACGACAAGTCTCATTGCACCAATTGCAATACATCCCTTAACGTACATCATTTACTCTGGCCGTGCTCGCAAGCTCACGTAAACTACGACCAGGACAAGCGCAAGTTTGAAGAGGCAATCCGGAGTGAAGAACTCGCTCTCCAACTCTGGGCCGTCCAGCAGGTCCACGACGCCGCCAGGAAACTCAACCTCCCGGTTCCGTCGTGGGAGACGCCCACTCCATGAGAGCCCAAACCTCTCGTGGCCTGCAGGACCTGAATAAAGTTGATTTCCTTCCTTCCTATTCATAATTTTTTCGGGGAGTGCATTTCACCCGCTAACAACTACGAGTTATCGCTGAGCGCGAAACGTGCCAACATGATTTGAAACTTACTCGAATGTTATCGTTTATTCTATCTGCTGTTCTTGTCTTCGTCTCCTCTTCTGTAGTGGGTGTCTTTTGTTGCACTGATTTTCCTCATCAACAAACTTGAAGCTGCCGAAAAAAGGCGCCATAAGATAGCAACAGTTGCGTTGACTCGTTTCACCATGATTTCAATCGACGAGGAGTAAGCCAGCCCAACTGCCACTGTGTAATTTTCTAAAATCGACAGGAAGTAACATAGCTTAGAGGGACACTAGAAACACTAGGTCAGTTAAGTGTTCTTTCAACACTCGTTAACCGAATTCGCAGTAATATGTTGATCATTAAGAGAAAACTAAGAGCAAAATTTCATTTTTTTTTCAATTGCGCGCCGAAACCCCAGCGACGTTACGTGAGTGTGACATCATTGATTTAAAAGTATTCGCTTGTGTTTGGGCCACTGTAACTCGTTCAAACATATCGAAACTTGCTCATTTGTGTACTCGGCGCTTTCATAATAAAATGTAATGCACAGTTACCGATGAAACGTTAACTATAGGCGTGAGCAGACATCGTCAAAACCCCGTGACGTCATGACGAGCAGGTGCGACAGCTCCAAGCCGGCGTGGCCCGTTGTCTCTTGTTTCTGCGTCCTTTCTGGCTTATCAAGCCTATCCTAGATGTGGATTTTTTATGGCATTGATGAAAGATGATTTACCAGTGCAGCTCGGATATTTTTTTTCTCTTTAGTGTGTTTTCCAAGGAATTGTCAATCCGGCGTTCGTTGCTGTTCATTCGTATCTCTACAGAGATTATTCCTCAACCATGGCTCTGGACGACTTTATGCCGTTTGGTTATACGCCTGTCACCATTAACAAGTTGACTAAATTTTTCTAGTATGATCCGATGTGCGATCCGCTTCGGACTGACCATGTAATGTTTGGGATCGAGAGGGAGGACAAATCGCGTTCGATAGCCTATAGCACTTTCTGAAAGTCAAGCACGTGCAGCTGCGAGAGTAAGTATTTGCAGGCGACTTAATATATGAACAAAAGGCCGTACACGATTCATCAATGGCCGTCGGCTCTTTAAATTATAGCAGCTGAAGGAAGAAGGCGACTAAGTTGGCTTCCTCGTAGCAAGCACAGATCGGTTTTCTTTGCTTTGCTTCTCTGCCAGAAAGAGTGTCCATACGTCAAAGAAAGCTGTAAAGTGTATAAGCGAAGTACGGAAGTCGTCATCTGTTTGTGCATGCATCCACCACTTTAGCGCAGACATGCTAGGCGTGCTTCAAGACACGAATGAATTATGGTGCACATTAAGGGGACGGGACTTTGACTGAAAGGACTGAAGTGTTTTTACTTTTATGACATTCACATTACTCAATTTCCACAAGCACCTAAGAGGGCATCCTCAAGATGGAATAAAGAAAGTGCACATAAACAGTTGACAACCTGAACAAAGGTTTAAACATGAGCTGATGAGTGCACTGTGCGCTGCCAACGCTATTACACTTGAGGAAAGAAGTCGAACTGCATCCATAAGAATGCTGTGGAGCCTGTGAATCAGTCTGAGCAAAATAAGATTGTCGGCACGGTCTCACGAACGATCAATTCATTCCACGCTTCCTCAGAGGTAGAAGAGTTCCACTGTCACGCCCGGTTGGCGCGGCCCTTTCCGCACTACGCATGGCTTCATCCTGACCAGCGCCGTGGGCGTACTCGATCGTTGTGACGTCATGGCGCCTTTTTTCCAGGTCAACAGTTTCGACCACTACGCGCGCATCGCAACGACGACACACTGCGCGCCCCTCATGGAACCTCGGCTGGGCGTCAACCCTCGAATAGGTTCTTACTACAGGATAGGCGGATGCGTCGGTTTGGGCCTCGCTTTTCGACTCTTCCTCAACGGGGGGCGATGATTGGGGAATAACAGAAAAGTCCACCTCGTCATTAAAAATCGCGGTGGGAAGTGGGAAGTCTTCGGCCCCGACTTCTGTGCTGCGAGGCGTCGCGGCGGGTAGGTCACCAATCATGGAGAGTAGCGAAACGGACAGGGCGACCACGGCCAGCACCACGAAAGCGAGGCAGACCGTTTTCGCCGTCGCGACACACGTCGTCAACGAAGTCTGCAGGCGGCTAGGAGACGGCGGTCGAGGCTTGCCCAAGTAAGGTTCGATCGGCTCGACTCGGGACCACAGGACTTGAGTCGTGTGTGAGGAGCCCGTCTGTTCGTGGGGCCAGATTGTATCAGCCCACGCGTCCATATCTTTAAACAAGGTCTGACGATGCTGGACATGTTGTTGCTGCTGCTGGTGGTGTTCGCCGGATGAGTTTGCAGCAGCCTCTGGAACAGCAGGAAGGAGGTGGTGCGGCAAGTCAGCGGAGCTCGTCGGCAGTGGCACCTGCAGCGGCACACTCGGTGCGTGGTCCGCTTGGTCCTGCGCGCACTGGAAGTTGAGCTCCATCGGCGTACGGCCATCGTCCTGCGGGCCGAATTCCATGTCAGGCAGGCTGACACAGACTGTGTTCTCACGGAATGGGCCGATTCGACGAAATCATTCAAGAATGGCTTCAATGGCTTCAAGAATGGGTCGTGGTCTTCGACGCTTTGCCTCGTCGTGGCTGGTGGCCTTCTCTGCGCCCTGTCCTTACAAAATAGGGGAAAGATGCGTAAAACCGGCTTGAGGCCCAAGCGGAGTTGTCCGTCCTTTTTTTCTTCACAACCTGCTAATGGTTTGGTGCATACCCACAGCGGATGATGATGATGATGATGATTCCAAACATTAGCGCATAACTACAATGAGGGGTGGCTGAAAAGCGGGCAACATAGAGCGTGAACAATGTTGAGGCAAATGGCGATAACAATGAAACTATTAAAGCTATATTTCAAAGGTTACATGATCACATTTCACGACGTCGCTACGGCAATGGAACGCTCACCGCTTCTATTGTTACAGGTTGGTTACCTGGACATTACCAGCGGCTTTAAGTGCGGAGTCGTTCCAAATAAGTCTTAATAGCGTAGTTGTGCCAAATTGAGCTCCATGACTGCGTCATGCGCGCACTGTGCTGCTTTGTGCGACTTCATGCTTATTTCTGTGTCTCGTTACGCTTGATGCTGTCGGGAGATATCGAACTTGATCCTGAACCAGAAGATTCTGTGTTAGACATTGTACGCAGGATAGAACCAGGCCAAACTGCAATTTTGGTTGAACTTAAGGGGATAAAAGAGAAGCAGGACGCCAGAGACGCTGAGTTGAAGTGCCTTAAGGACAGAGTGGCCACTCTCGAGTCCACCCTTAGCCTACGTAAAACCTCTGGAACAGACACACCTGGCAGCATCCAGTCATTTTCACGCTAGTTAAAAACCATAACTTCAAGGTGCGAGGACGCCGAAAACAGACTGCGTTGATGAAATGCACTTTTTTGGCATCAGCGATGAGTCTGGTGAAGATTGGACAACTTCATAGCAAAAAGTCATCAAACTGTGCGCTGAAAGGTTGGAGCTACTTCATCAAGCGACCGGTCTGAACGAGTGCACAGAATTGGTCGATTCGCTAATGACAAATGCTGGCCAATAATCGCAAAGCCTGTCACATTTAAAGACAACTATAACAGTTTGGCTTCTGCAAGGAAGCTAAAAGGTCCCTGCTTATGTGTTCGCGAGGATTTCGCGGCAAGCACTCGCTTACGAAGAAAAAACTGCTGTAATATGCAAGCGCACAGGGCAAATCATGCAAACTTTCACTTGACAAAATGCACATTAAGAACAAGAAATACATGTACGATGTTGACAGAGGCACCGTCACATTATGTAGCAGATAGCTAAAAAAAAACATCTACGGATGCACAGGGTCCCTGAACTACCCCTTTATACTGCCTCGTGTCGCTTGCTCAGAATATCGTGCACTAACCTACGTAGCATACTAATTAATCGCGATAAGTTCTGCTCCTTTAAGGAAGATAGCAATTCCTACAATCTATCCCTAACAGAAACATCGCTGCACAACGATGTTTCAGACGGTGAAATATTTATAGAAAATGACATATTCAGTATTTATCGGCATGACTGCAATGATAAGAGGGGCGGTGATGTCTTGCTTGCAATAAATAAAAGGATTTTTTCTTATGAAGTTCACACTTCGTGATCACTTAAGATTATCTGGGCTGCCTGTCAAACCATTTGTGGAAACATATTAGTTGGTGTCTGTTACCGCCCTCCTGAAATGTCCCTTCCATCTGTTGATAAACTGCGCGTAATCATTGTTACTGCCATGTAGAATTGTTCAACTAGTTATGTTTATCTGCTTGGCGATTTCAATTTTCGCCAAACCAATTGGCCATGCTTGTCAGAATCGTGCATGAACCGATTTCAGTGAATTAACCTTGGACTTAAATCTTTTTCAGGTAATCAATCAACCCACCGTGACAATAACCTTTCAGATTTGGCACTAACTACTGCACCTGAAACCGTGTGTCCTGTGTTAATTTTTGACGGTTTTAGTGACCGTAAGTTGCTTCAGCTTACACTCCCGATACCCATGTTGTTTACTAGATTTCAGTATAAAAAATTTGGCAACACAACAAAGCTAACTATGTTGCCATCAACACTGAACTTAAGTGATTTCTCAGTGACTGAGTTTTGCCATCTTTCAAGAAATAAAAATTATTAAGAAACAAAAATTCAGTGCCATTCCACTCTGTGAAGGTGGACGACCAGCGAAGCTGTGTATGTGAGCCCTTTAATGAGATGGTGAGCTGTCCATTGCCGTGCGTCAAACGCCGTATGTACATAAAATGGAAGATGAGGCACGACTAGTCGCTCCTTCACGATGTTGAGCCTCAGAAGACCGCACACTTCTTGCTGTTAGCATTGAAAATAAAATTCACGCACCCCGAATTCCCCGAATTCCCCGGAATCTACACCCTGACTGTGATGAAGGCTGAAGACAGGCAAGGGCACAAGCCCTGGTTGGACTCCTTGGCGATGACACATCGGACACCGCTCTTATACACCGACCTGGCCCAGTACCTAAAGATACGTGCACTGTGTATAGCCGTACTAGATAGAGGCATCCTGAGGGCTTCGGCCACGTTCAACACTCTGAACAGTGGCTGGGCGGAAAAGGCTGCTATCGCGCTAGCGATATTGTACACGCTTCAACGATACCGGCATCGGATGGACCCATCACAATGGTCACTGATTCATAGACCACAAGCAGGAGTTTGGCAAGAGGGATGGCAATACCCTACACAAATTGCATCCTTACATCATCGCACCTGACAGCGTTACACAGGGTGCGTGTCGTCTAAACACACGGTAATGAACGCGCTAATACTGTAGTCCGAGAGCTCGCTGACCGGGCGCCATTGGAAGAGCTGTCCATCCTAGAGGACTCACCGACAGAACCACTGAACTACACTGAAACTCTACAACATTACATAGATAGCAGGAGACACTTCCCCCCACCAAATATTCCACATAACCAAGAAGATGTCGCGTGGCGACTGCTTCAAACTAAATCATTTCCTTGTATATTTTATGTTCACCTATTCCACCCCACACAATATGCCTCATACTGCCCGTACTATGGAGCAAAGCCCACAGTATATAATTCCACCTGGGAGTGCCCAAACCCTCCGGGTTACTCCCCTATTCTTTACCTTCACCTTGCTCCTGGGAGACTGCGCTGACAAGCTTAGACCCGCAAGAGCAGCGACGGCTGGTCCGACGGGCACGCGGAGTGGCGCGAGCCGATGGAGCCCCGAACGAAGGACTACACCCTACGAGGAAGTCGCCCCACGTCATTCGAAATATAATGTTTTCTCTCTCTCTCTCGGAAGATGATGAGGCCCCGCGGGATACACATACCCATGTATTGTTGCAAAACGCGGCACGACACCTTTTACTAACGAATCCCACCACATAGAACAGACACGCGCATCACTGCATTTCGAGGGCACACTGCTTCACCGTAGCCAAGGCGATCATGGGTTGGTCGACGTCCCGCAATGCAGTAATGGTTGTGAGGTCACTAGAAAACCACAAGCGGTCGCACAGAACACAGACCACAGAAAGTTAGTCCCACACAAACTTCCTCCGAAAGCTGGCGTTGCTCCAGTGAAACGTCCCAAGTTTGCGGGATCGGGGCCACATGGACGGTGCGCACTTCTTTCCGCCTCGCGGTCGTGGCGGGCAGCACGCTTACGGGACCACCACCACGGGATAACGGAAGGAAAGGAAAGAAGATACGCAAGCACCTAGAACGCCGACAAAGAGAGGGCGGTGCCAACGCAGACATGGCCGTCGCGTGTCAAGGTGTAGTATCTGTTCTTGTCAGCTTAATATCTGATATGGGTTGTATTTGGGTCTAAGATATTAAACTTACTTTTGCAAGTTGGTGGAGTGCTTAAAGACTGCTTCACCCCCGGCGCGGGTCGGCCCGGTATTGCACTATTTTCGGGATCGGCCAGCGTACATGGGGCACTACAGCATGCGTTTTGGGTTGGCAACTGTGTTGTGGTGGAAGCTCAAGGAAACTATTCAAGATTTCAATTGATCTCATATTATGTAATAAGCATACTTTTCACGTTCGTAATTTAGACTTCGAGCAGGTTAGTTATTTATAGATATGGTGTACTGGAAAGGGGCAGTGTGTCGTCCGCCTTGCGAAGCATCGTTAGAGCCGTGCTAACTTTTTCGTCGACGCCAGCAGAACCGGTGGGCTTAACATGTAAAAGTTAAGTACGTAATGCGAAAGTTTCTGCATTTGTAATCTAAAACATTGTCAAAATGTCAAAACACAATAAATTAAATATATACGTTACCTACAAACAACAAAAAAAGGAAATTGGCGGAACCCATCTGGTCATGACTGTCGTCGGTAATGAGTGGCATTGACGCAATGCAGCGTCAATGCGATCTATATATATATATATATATATATATATATATATATATATATATATATATATATATATATATATATACACACACACACATATATATATATATATATATATATATATATATATATATATATATATATATATATATATATATATATATATATATATATATATATAGTCATATTGTAATACAACAACACCAAGGACAGCACAGAGGACGTCACTTGTAGTGACGTAGCTAATGTGCGACTCATTGAGATGTCCCCCTCCCCCTCTCGATCCACTGCCTAGCAAAACTCTGTGCACATAACACGTAATCGAAAAAACTGGTGCCCCGTAAATTTACCAACTATGCGGTGAGGGGGCCAGTCGAAATGATGTGTAGACTATTATGACGAGCACCCTCACCAGAGTGAGTGCCTTAAGGAATTGCTGACTCTCCCGCAATCGAGAGTAGATGTAAGCAATAAATGACTACCGGAAAAGCAGGTTGGTTGGAGATGATACTAGCCACAATCGTGATACGAGCCACCACATCACATCGCACCACGCCATACTGTTCACAAGTCCAGATAGACGCAATATTTTCCTGCCACAGAAAAAACCTCATTGCAAGTATCGTCTCGGTGAAACGGCCATTCACGGCCCTACCGGCGCTGCCGGCGCGCCGAACGCACCGCGGACTTCAGGGGCTGCTGGCGTTGAAAAGAGCACAGTCAACTCTGTCTCAGCGCCAAACGATGACAACAAAGTGTATTGTGCCCTGTATCTACCTTGTCAACGTCGCTATTAGAAAGAACAAATAAAACTTCAGCGTACGAGAAGTTACAGAAGAAGTACAGCTTGAGTGATCTTGTGAATGAACAGTTGGAAGAACTCGGAAGCAATATTTTTTGTAACTTGTTTGGAAAGTAACTAGCTTATGTAATGCGGTCTTGACTGGTTGCCCGGATGATCTCGTTTTGTTGTTGCAACTTTTGCGGATGTACTCGTTGGTGTGTCCGGATAACGGCTCTGGCATTTGGCTCAGGGTCACTTGAAGGTCGCCGCCAACGGGAGCTAAAAGCATTTCACGGTTAAAAGAAATTGCAGGGGCACTTGTTATCCCTACGTGGATGAAGGCGAAAGCATTGCGACCACCGCGCGACGTCTGTGCTCGTTCAGTCGTTTTAACTTCACTCTAAATGACACCGAAATCCGTGGGTTCACATCCCACCAAAGGTCGAAGGTACGACTTCCAACAAAAGTCCTACCTACGTGGAGACGGCGAGGCCTAGCAGCAGCGGTAACGAGTGGGAGAAAATGCCTTAACTAATTGTGCCTTTATCAACGCGAAAGGTCATGGTTTCTACTCCCACAAAAAGTCGAGGGTTCTACTCGCACCGATGATTGCGGGCTCGAGTGCCTTAATAAACTCTACCTTAATAAACTGTGACCTAATTAACTTCGCCTTAATTAAAACCAAAGGTCGTCGCTTCGACTCCTACCAAAGGTCGAGGGTTCACAGCTCTTTTGTACCATCGCGTGGTCACGCCAACGCGGGATTTTCCACCTCACGAGCCAATAATGGTTTCCCGTTCGTAAGTGGCTCCATCGTCATCGCCACGAATTAGAAGAAGATGGCGGTGCCCGAGAATGGCAGGGCGGGACAGCAACCCGACAGACCCAAGGATCCTCACGCCAGCACTCCGTTTTTCACTGCCTTCACGCAGGAGCAGCCGACCGGACGAGGGAACGCGGCCGGTAGACGTGCCTCGGTTCCCACGTTGGCGGCAGCAAGCCACAACCGGCGCCACAGTAAGCGGCAGCATGACGACGTGCCTCGGACGACGGGGACGCCGGAACAACGCCGAGCGGCGTTCACGACTCGAAGCGTTCATCGGAGCGGCGCACTTCCCCATACTCGTGAGAAAACAGGTGAGTGTGTGTTATCGCCTACGCGGAGACAGCGAGGCCTAGCAGCAGCGGTAACGAGTGGGAAAAAATGTCATTATTATGCGAAGCATACTAGCCGCACAACCACGCTCTTCCTTGCTGCGCCGCGCGCGGCCGCGTAGCTACCATATGACGTCATAACAGCTGCAAAGCGGACGCTTAAGCTTCGCCTTCAAGAGTGGAACGCGAGAGCGTTCCCGTCGACCCGCCAAGGGGTGTAAGACAATGGGCTACGGCGCAGCGACTACGCGCCCCGCATCGGACGCGTTGAGCGTCGAGCAACGCAGCGTTCGGCGCGACAACGAAATGTGCGCCTGAGCAAGCGACGCACGCCTGAGCCGACGCCGACGACACCGGCTTTTCTGCGACACGAGCTCCTTAACGCTGTCGCGTTAAAATAAAGGCTAGTATGCTTCACATACTGGGGTTAACCTTAGGTAAGCCACGGCCATTTTTTATTTACTCATTTAGTTATTGAGTTATTTATTTTTTTACATTCATACGCAGTTACTAACTAAATAACTAACTAACTAAATAAATAAAATAAATAAATAAATAAATAAATAAATTAAAGCTCCTTTCCGGGTCGGAAGGCAGTACAGAAAGGAGTGGGAAAAAATGGCAAAACGTGCAGCTAACAACAAACTATTACACGGCATCTTGTAAAGCGATCTTGAACTGGTGGTCATCAGCTATGCTTTCGATTGTAGAGGGAAGATGATTCCATGCGACGCTTGTTTTAGGAACAAAAGAGTCATAAGACAATTTTGGGCGAGAAGAAGGTAGACCCACCTTGAAGCGATGATCGGTCCTTGAACATATATAGTGAGGTGGATAAAAGAGGACGTCCTTCAAATCGTACTTACAGTAACAGATTTTGTGAAAAAGATTAAGGCGAGATGACTTTCGACGCAGCAAGAGGTCAGGCCAGTTTAGACAAATTTAGGGTTGAATATAGGAGTGAATGAAGAGACGAGTAATTATGTGGTGTCCATTGATCAAGTCATACATCATCATCATCATCATGATCATGATCATCATCTTTTATGTACACTGCTGGACGAAGGCATCTCCCTGCGTTCTCCGATTACCCCTGTCTGCGCCAACCGATTTCAACTAGCGCCCGCGAATTTCCTAATTTCAGCCCCCCACCTTCTGTCTTCTGTCGTTCTTAACTGCGCATTCCTTCTGTTGGCATCCATTAAGTATACGTTAAAGCGACACTAAAGCGAGAGACTAATAGTCTGATACCGTATTCGCTCATTATTCTATGATTAATTTCGTGGTTACAGGTTGATTGCCAGGAGAACAAAAATGAAGGTCAAACATTTACACTTTGAATTTCGAGTCGAAAGCTCAGCCTGGTTGCCTCAGTGTGACGTCGCGAATATTGAAGAACATCACCTCGCGTTTGGGCTGTCGGGGCGCTGTAAAACTTCTTGAGACTTGTTCAGTTCAGTGTTCGGACCATCTTGAGTACAGCGTAGCCTAGCTTTCCGATATGAAGGTACCTCCGCATGCCTGAGCAGAGGACGTCAAAGTCCATGACGTCACGGCACGTTGCTGGGCGCGGGAACTTCTAGACGGCATCACCGCTCGCCTTGCGTACTTTCTGGCTTATGTCAAGCGTTGTGTCCCAGTAAGAGTGACTGGTTTTGGTACTGTAGAAAAGAAATTTGCTAGTAGAGCTCGGATAATTTTTCTCTTCAGTGTCCCCTTATTGTCGCAAACAGTCGTTGCTAGGAAGTTGATAGACAAATACTAAACCTTTCCCACCTCAGTCTGAATACGGATAAAACTTCTTCCACTAAACTTTTGTTTATTAACCTCCTTGTGCTTTTCAACTGCAGCTTTCGCGTTCAACAGTTCAGATTCAGAAACCGTATCCGCCGCGGAGACTGTAGGCATAGCGTCCTGCTGCTGTGCACGATGTGGCGGGTTCGGTCACCGGCCGTGGCTGCCGCATTCCTATGGAGATGGAATGAGAGGAACGCTTGTGCGTGTATATTTAAATGTGCGTTAAACGAGCCCCGTGGACCAAAATTTATCCGGTTCGCTCCACCGCGTTGTACTCCATTGTGCATTTTCTTGGGTGCTAGATCCCTCAAGTCGGTTCTATGAGAAGCGTTGTATGCGCAGAAATTTATAAAAGACAATTCTTGGTTAACACGCGCAGTTTCACTTTCCCCTCTAACGATTCTCAGATCTGCTTGCCGGAAAGCCGGTGGCTGCGACAACCGAGGGCGTCCCCAACCCGGCTTCTGCTGCGCCCGTTCCCCATGAGCAGAGGCCGCCCTCCATGCGACTCGCAACCGGCGGCGTCCAGGCGGTCGGGGACCACGAGGAAGACGCCCCCGAGGCCGCCGCGGCATGCGTGTTCGTCTACATGTGCGTCGTGGTCTTCGGAATCGCCTGGCTGCTCGTCTACGCCTGGCGCAGCCTGTTGACCGGGCCGCCGCAAATGGAGCCGTGTACGTACGAGGCAACGGCGTTGACGGCGACGAAGCCGTCCGTGGCCTCCGAGACGCGCGAACTCGAACGCGGCGCCACTGGAGTACCGCTGCTGCCGCTTGGGAGCAGACGGGCCACCTCACTAGCTTCGCCAGGTCCCAAGGCACGTGGTCGCGGCGCGTCGGAGAGCGGTGCAACCGCCAGCGGCATCATCGGAACCGACGACGCGGGGGAAAGAGGCGACGTTCGCGAAGAAGGCGGAGACACGGCTGCAGTTCGGGCCCCGGTGACGACGACGACGCCTGGTGAAGATCGGCGTCCCTTTGAACTGGTCGTGTTTGGGGCGCCGCCGAACGACGGACGTCTTTCGAATGGGAGCTACGGGGATCGGCGACGGGAGGGAAAGGGTCATTTAGAGCACCGAGGGTTAGGACGGCGTGTCGGTTGAACAGCCTTCACGCGTGGACTCGCGTGAAATGGCAGAAACGTGCATTTGTGCTGTATATATATGTGCGCTGTAGTGACAATTTTCGTGATGGTGGTTAGCCGGAACACTCTGACTCACTGAAAAATTCATAGCGTGCTTCCCTATTTAATTTCTCGCGTTCTTTGTCTACTATGGCCGCCGGGATTAAATTTGTCGCACATTTGGACGAATTTCATGTTTTATCACGCACGGTTGGCTGTTTGAGATATTCGGTAGAAAAATATTAGCATTTACGAATAGTGACTATAGAATTGAAGATCGAATTGAATAACCCAATATTGGCTTCGTTATTCGAAAGATTCGGCTATTGGCACACTGATACTTTCTTTAAAGACCTCGCTCGACTTGGTCAGAGCCGAGAAAGTGAGACATACGCCAGCTATCTTCGTGGAAACAAGGCCGGTGTATATGTAAGGCTTGATCTTGCTCGATCCCGTATCTTATCTGATAATGCAAGGGGAATGCCATTCTGATCACTGACCAAGCGTAAAAAAGAAACGCATCACTATATTTCTCTGTCTACGTCGATTAATGGTTTATCTATTTCGTATAACATAAGTCGATATCTCTTACATCTAATCTAGCAAAACTCATCGAAGGAATCTTACACGACCGCATAGGTAATCGGCTGATAAAGAACTTGATATTGAGCCCATGCCAATTTGGCTTCAGGCGTGGGTGCTCGATTTGGTGCGCCCACGTCGACCTAGAAAGTCGTATTCAACTAGCTCGATGTCAGAAAAAATATGCAACCTTAGTCACTTTGGATATCACTGAGGCGCATGACAGTGTAGAACATGTAAGCCTAATAAACGCGCTTCAGAATGCAGGCCTGGCAAATAATTTGTCGCCTGGGTTTATGAATTATTAAACGGCAGGGAATTTTACTGTTCTCTATATGAATTGCCTTCATCTACGTATCAACAATCAAGTGGTCTACCACAAGGATCAGTTCTATCGCCATTGCTGTTTAACGTTTTACTGAGTACTGTACATTTGCTACAGTATGTACATGTGTACGTTTACGCCGACGAGATGGCACTTTTTCAGTATCGGTAGATTTACGTGCTTTGTACCAAACTCCACAGTCCTATATTAGCCGCCTAGGATTGTGGCTTGATGGCATTAACCTCTCTCTATCAGGGTAGCGTCGGCATTGCTTCATTATAATATATTGCATGTATGTTCGCCCGATAATAGAGCTCGGCAGCGTTTTGTTTTGTGTTTGACCTGCATGCAAAATTCCGCCATTGAACATTTATGTCTTGTGCTCCCTAAATTTGTCGCTAATGAAATCTTGCACCAAGAAGCACGCGTGCCTTCTCTTCTCATGCGATTTCATATGCTAAAAGTACAAACTTTTCTGAAGATATATGCATCACCTCAGAGGAGACCACAATATGTTTTCATTAATGAATCGAGCTCATTTGTTTAACTATACCAATGGTATCGATCACGTTGCCCTGGAGTTGTTTTCGTACAAAAACTATTGTACCCTATAAATGTTCACCTATGTGAGGTGGTCTTATTTAATTATTCTTACAGTCGCTACAAGTGAATTTGAAATGTTTCCAAACAGTGCAAAGCATTTCCCCTATCAATATGTGAATAGTATTTTGGAAGATCACCTTGCACACCTGGATACTAAGACCGTTATAGCAACTGATGCTTCCGTATGTGAAGAAAAGGCAAGTGTGGACATTGTATCAACTTATCTAAATTAGTCTTTTTTTCATTCGGCTACCGTCAGTGACTTCACGCTTGTCTTTCAGGCGGAATTATTGGCGGTTGTCTTAGCTTTACGCAAATTACCATCATGTCTATCACCAGCTGTGATCTTAACCGATTGTCTGTCTGTCTGTTCTTCACTAACCACTTCCTAATTGTCACATTCATTAGAAACTTTCTATTCGCTTCTCCTAAGACACTTCCGGCTGGTTCGTTTAGTGTCGGTGCCGGGCCACCAAGGTCTAGCCGTAAGCGAATGTGCAGATGCACTCGTAGTCGCATCCGATTATGGTACTATAATCCCATCTTTAGCTACGTCAGATTTCATCACTGCTGCGCGATTCAGAAAATACAATACTACAAATAACTTAACACAATCATCGTTTTCAACGTCTAATTTACCGCATCTCAATTTTCCTGGGAACACCAAATGATGCTCCACTAGGAAAATGTAAGTAACAATTGCGCGACTACGGTGCCGCGTCCCCGAACTGGACTTTTCCACAGAGCTGGTCTGGCCATGTCGCCTTTATGCTCTTTATGCAACGAAAGTGAATCTCTGCAAGACTTGTTTTTGACATGCCGCCGTTTTACTATTAAAATCAAAAAATTTTTAGAAGAACCCTTCCAAAAGCTTGGCTTGAATTTGACCCTTCCTGTAGTTCTTTCCTCTAGGGCTACCTTACTACTTTACCGCCTTAGGAACGTTTGTAAAGCCCTCTGCATCTTTCTCCATGAGACAAAAGAGAATTGCATGCTGGAATTCTTCTTGATACTTATGCTCACAAAATTCTTTTTTATGTATTGCTTAGATAATGGATTATTCAGGGCTGTAATAGTAGATACTTTAAATCCCATTTGCAAGATCCCTATTTTATTGAACTCTAATTCACTGAAAAAAAAAGTTGATAACAGCTCCTTCACCGCCTGAATCATGGCCGATCCCCTAGAGTGGGTTGCGCCATTTAACTAGGGAAACAATAACATCTAGAAAGCACCGACCATCCCTCCTTCGTGAACCGCGGCCCGCCGTGATACAGAGGAGGTGAAGAGGCCTGCGATCACCGCCGGCAGTCGGGACGTGGACGCTGATCACCCGGGCCCTGCGCGATGCCGTGGCCCGACGACCGGGAGCAGTGGCGGAAGCGCAGCGAGCTCACCTTCGTCAGCCTCGCACTCGGCCCCAGCAACGTGGTCGCGTTTCCCTGCCTCATCTACGACAACGGAGGAGGTCGGCCACTTGAGAGCGTCTATGAGGCTTGAGATTCTGCTCATAGAGAGCGTCTATGAGGCTTGAGATTCTGCTTGAGATTCTGCTTACTGCTCATAGCTCTGATCATCACGCTGCCTTGTTCCTGGCCCGAGTTTCTTCACACGTCTTACGGTGGGAAAGACACCAAACCATACGAAGAAGCAGCGCACCTGAAGAGTGTCACTTGCAACTAAATTTGTTTACAGAAAACACGCACACTTTTTGTAAGGCCCCTCACCAGGCCCCATAGCAAATTTTGTTTATACGCTGGAATTTGTTACGTGTCCTCTAGGGAGTATTCTGCCACAAGGGTTTTTCAAATCGGCTCAATAATAGCCAAGATTGAAATATTTTAATGCCTCGAACGCATGTATTCAGCAGGCGGTCTCCACAGCCAAGCAAGGCGGTCTCTCAATTCGCGCCGTCTAGCCTACGCAATCGAAACTCTTTCCCTGCGTTGTTCCATACCCGACCTTGAGTATCGCGTGACGCATACGTCACGGGCCCCGCCTTAATTTTTTTCTCCTCCTTTTTTTTTTGGTGCTACGCACTTCCGCTGATGGCGTCGCGCGCGTGCTGTTGTCTCGTTCGCGCAACGTACGATTTTGCGCGCTTTGCGTAAGGGAATATTACTCGCGGTATAATCCAATGCTACACAAATACTGAGGCAGAACATGCGGATCGCACAGCGTGATCATGGCGTTGGAACACGGTAGAAAATGGCATAGTTTCGGCATCAGCGCACATGACCGCATGACCGTGAACAAGCAGGCGAAGCGGAAGTACGTCTGTATTGCTTCGGTGCGAAGTAAAACAAAAACATGCGGACATTCCGTTTGCGTGTTTTATTATTGCATTAAACTTCAATTCGTCAGTTCAAGCAACAGATTGCACAGATAACAGATGTTGTCTTGAATAATTCTTGAAGTAACGTGTAACCACGAGCGGCGTCACACTGTGTACACCAGAAATAAAACGCTCAGTTGATAGTGCACCTACGCGGTTCTTGTGTCTCCTCTCATCGTTGTTTTATTTGGCGTCTTCGTTGTAATCATGCATAACCAACTCGCCCACCAACACGTGCTCTGTGAAAAGTAGAGATTGAGAATTTACGAGTGAAGGACATTACTTTATATTTAGAAGAATTAAGAGTCATTACCCAAGTGTTACACCAATTCGATGTAAGCTGAAGCTCGGTTTGAAGAATGAGGTTGTCATCGGTGCTGCTTATAGGGCGGTAAATAATGCAGTCTTCTGCGAATATTCGCGCTCAGGATGCCAAGTTATTAGCAAGATCGTTAATGTATATTAGGAATAGTAGCTGCCCAAAAACGCTACCTCGTGGCATGCCAGAAGAGGAAAGAGGCGCAGAAAGATTGTTAACGATTGTAAATTGCCGGTGATTAGAAAGTAAGTTCCGGAGCCAAGTTAGTGTCAGTGAAGCCAATCTTAGTGCGTTTAACTTTGAAATCAGGCGTCAATGGGCTACGCGATCAAACGCGTTGCGACGTATAGCTAACGTCCATTGCAGTAGAGGAGCGAATGTAACATTCATTCATATAATTGCATGTGGTAGCACACTGTTTAACTTACTGTTCATTTAACTGAAGCCTGTTACATCCCGAGAACATAATGAAATCGCCCTTAAGATGTCCTGGAATGGTCTTCGGCAGATTGTCAGACGCGAGCCAAATGGACGTGTGGATCAAAGTATGACTAGACATTTTAGGGTAACCTAGGGATTAAACGTCCTCGATTTTCCCACTAAACGTCCACATTAGGTGAACTAGTTCACAATCACTTTGCGTTACCTGGAAAATGGCGGCTGAAAGCCAGCCGTACCTTACACCCGAGGTGTCGTCAGTGACACATTTCTGATTAGCTTCAATGGATGCCTTTGTACTGCGTAATTATTAGCGTTCTGTCTAACTTTAGCCCCCACAAATTATGTATCGTGACGCTCACAACTAAACAGCCCAGTTTTCTTGTCTAAAATTTGCTGAAAATTGCTGAAATTGCTGAAAATTTCCTCTTTATATAGCGAGGGGTCTCGCGGCAGTCTGAGCGGCACCAGCACGGCCGAATCGAGGGCTCGCTAGCCACACTCTCGAACAACAAATGCTCTTGTTCTTGCACGTGGGACGACTACAAAACAGATACATGACATGCTTCTGGCAGAGGCTTAGGATACAATGCTCTGCATGACGTCAGTCCACACATTGCATACACATGAATTGAATGTGTTGCACAAACGAGAAAGGACAAGTAAATGATAAAAAGAAAAAGAAAAAAGGAGATTGGAAAGAATGAGCGTGAGGAAAACTAAAGTAAATAAAACGAAGCAACACGTTGAGCCAGGTTTTATGTCAAGCTGCCGAGCTCTTGTTTTCAGTAACGGTGTCTTCCTCCGCATCGGAACTTTGGTCTACCAAAGTTGCGACTACAGTCGGCACCTGGGCAACGCGACTAGTTTTGTCAGCCATCGGATCCGGCAGCCGATCCGACGCGTTCGAGGCCGTCACCCTGGCCTGGGGACTGATCCTGGTGGCCGCCCGTCTTGCTGTCTCCTCCAACGTCTGGTGCCTCGGCGCGGAGCTCAGGAAGAGGACAATCAGCGCCAGCGTTACGGCGGTCAGCAGGACTACGTAGACGATCAGGCAGCGCTGCCACGAGTGGTCGTCCCACAGGTCCATCTCCTTGGAGACGCCGACGGCTGTGCTTGCGGCCGCTGGCGTCGCCGCTCGCTCCGATGGATTTGTCGGATTTGTCGGATTTGGCGTGGCTTTTGACGTACGCCAATGACCGCGGATCTCCAGACTTTTCGATCCTGGAGGAGACGCTGTTCCGGCGTTGGCCTGGGACGTTCTCCAGTGCTGAAGCGGCCTCGGCGTCGTGCGATGTTGCTCCACCATCGGGATATACTCCAAGGCTGTCTGGTAAACGCTGTTTGAACAATTTGCCGAATAAGCGGCATCGTGAGCTGGCATTGCTGACCCGATGTGAGGTGGCAAGAAGCCAATATAGCGTGCGTTCTTCTTCTTCATCGCCTACTTATCTCACCAAGGGGACCAGTGCATTACGGCATTACGGCCAGCAATCGCACCATGCAGGACGAATAAGAAGTGTGAACGGGATATTGTATGCGACAATACAGAAGTCTTGTTATAGTGTTCATCATGTTTTGTCTTTTCCAAGCGACGGGAGACAGATTGTCGCCGTTTAATATATAAACTTGCCTAGCAGTGACATCCGAACCCTGCCGTCATGTTTTCTAACGTAGGCTTCCCTAAAGCTGCAGCCAACTATTATGGCTTATAACACGGTCATAGATTGCACAAACCACAGCTCGATCTGCATATTATATATCGCACAGCGCTTACATAACACATTACGCCATATATGGTCGCAAATCTTCACCGAAAGTTATGCCAGCAAATCGTGAGCTTTTACTCTGTGTCCGAGAGTCTCACGTTGGGAGGGCGCGAGGGGTTGTGCTGATAAGCGGAAATTATGACACGCTTTCCGGAATATAAGCTGCGGTGGTTGTTATGCTAACCATTATCAAACACTGTCTGGTTCTTAACCTTACAGGAGTAGGAAGCAAGGGGCACTAGGAAGAAGAAGAAACTTTATTGAAGAATAGTCCGGCAGTTCTTTGTGTGGTGGCCTCAGGTGGCGGCTCGAAGTCCCTGGACTCGGGCGGCAGCTTCGGCTTGCCGGACGGCCTAGAGCTGGTCTGGCAGCTCTGAACTTTTGAGTTTTTCAGCTTTCTTTGAATCTCTTGCCCACTTTCACGTTTGTCAGTTTCTGGCCGTTTACTGCCAACTTGGGACACTAAGTTTCACTGGGTGTTTCTAGCGCCGAAAGGAATTACTAGGAAATGCGCCTATACAACCCTTGTATGCTGACCAAGTATGCCCGCTTTTGTTCTGCGTAAGAGAACATACATTCCTACACAAACCTCAACATATTATGTCTGCTCGCATGAATCTCCGAAGCACACAGACCTGTTAAAGGAGTGATGAATTATATTGAAGAGATAAGTTACCTTCCTTTATTTTCTTTCATTTAACCTTTCAGTATGTGTCAGTGGGTGAGTGCCTGATTATGGGCAATCCTACTGAACAAGCATGTCGGCCTGCGATTCCTGCATAAATCTAATCAAACCGAACCAAACCAAATCGGTCTTTGTACAGCATCAGATAGGCATCACCAATAAACAATGCTTCGCTTGACATTGATTCCAGCATGTGCGTTGGATCTGCATGCAATATCAACAGGGCAGGCTAGAAGAGGTATAAGACGAAACAAAGGAATACACCGTGGAATTCAATTGAATTGTTGGGTTTTACGTGCCGAAACTGCGATTTACTTATGGGGGGCGCACCGTAGCAGGGTACTTCGGATTAATTTTGATCACCGGGAGATCTTTATGTGCCACCAATGCACGGGACATGCGCGTTTTCGTGTTTCGACCTTATCAAAATGAGGCCGCCGTGACTGGGAATCGATACCGCGACCTCGTGCTTAGCAGCGCAACACCCTAAATGGGCTAAGCCACACACACACGCACACACACACACACACACACACACACACACACACACACACACACACACACACACACACACACACACACGCACACGCACACGCACACGCACACACACACACACACACACACACACACACACACAGAGCAGCCAAGAAAAGCATCGGAGAAATTAGCTGTGATTGTAATTGAAATGTAGAAAAGAATGAAAGGGGAAATAAAAGTGAGCGATAAGATGACTTGGCGCCTGTGGGTACCGAACCCGCGACCTCCGCATCACGTGTGCGTTGCACTACCAATTTGTGCGACGGCGACAGCTATCAATCCGGCCAGAATTTTCGGTCTTCATGGTCTATTAGATCTTGTCCTGGGAGTGCCACTCAGCGCCATAGTGGGAGGATGTAAAACACCCCTTTTCTTGCCCGATGGCGTCACTAATAAATCGGCTAATAAAGCCTCGCATGCTACCTAGTGGCATCAAGAGCACTAGGTAGTACTCGAGACCTTCGGTATGAATGAACGAAGAGAGAAGGGAAACCGAGGCGCTTATTTTTTGCTGATCGTTGGCCTACGACTTCGTGGGAACAAAGCAGAACACTCGTTTCTCTCTCCCATTTCTTTCGCTCTTTTCGTTTCCGTATGCATCGAGGGAAAATATGCAGAGTGTTCCGCGCCTATCTCTTTGATGCTACGTTATCCCTGTAAAACTTGTCGAGCATCGCTTTGAGTCATTGAATTTATTTGTGATCAAGACGTCAAAACAATGTGCATTCGCTGACAGCGTGATACACAGCTCATAGGGCTCTCGACGTTGTCCATTGGCGCGCACGGTCCACAAGACTCGGATTAATAATCCTAATGCACAAGATTTGGCTTATATAGGTGGCGAAAAAATAGATCTTCAACCATGTATGCGTGTACAGATCGTGACAGGCTCATCACTACATTCACCCCCCCCCTTTTTTTTTCATACGGACACGTGCACTTACCAATTCATAAATTTTTCGGGGTGCGCATTTCACCCGCGAACAACTTCAAGTTATCGCTGAGCGCAAAACGAGCCAACGTGATTTGAAACTTACTCGGATGTTATCGTTTATTCTATCTGTTGTAAATGTTCTCGCAGAACTTTGTATAATCAGTTTGCATGCGTGACGCGAATTGTGTAGTACTCTCTGGAAAGCACGCGGACGCCGGCGATTACGTTGGAACCTTCGACAGGTGATGTATAAAAGCCGACGCGCTTCACCCGCGAATCAGATTTTCGACGATTCCCGACTGTGCTCGCCGCTACCTTCGTGCTCCGAATGTCACTTTTGTAGGCACAGATGCGTCCAATCAAGACAGTTCATTCCGCCATTCACAGTTTTGCTGCTGTGTTCTTCATCTGTGCGTGACTGGGGTAGAAATTCATCCCCACTGTACTGGCGCCTACAGGAATAAACATTTTTTGCAAAACATAGCCTGCAACTAAGATGCAACTAACTGTTGAGCTAGTTGGTACTGCTAACCGCTGAGGGGAATTAGCTCAACAAAAGGCGCACGCACAACATGAAGGTAGACGCTTGTCTTCGTCTCCCCTTCTGTAGTGGGCGTCTTTTGTTGCACGGATTTCCCTCATCAACAAACTTGAAGCTGCCAAAAAAAAGGCGCCATAAGATAGCAACAGTTGCGTTGACTCGTTTCACCATAATTTCAATCGACGAGGAGTAAGCCAGCCCAGCTGCCACTGTGTAATTTTCTAAAATCGACAGGAAGTAACATAGCTTAGAGGGACACTAGAAACACTAGGTCAGTTAAGTGTTCTTTCAAGACTCGTTAACCGAATACGCAGTAATATGTTGATTAGTAAGAGAAAACTGAAAGCAAAATTTCATTTTTTTACAATTGCGCGCCGAAACCCCATCGACGTTACGTGAGTGTGACGTCATTGATTTAAAAGTATTCGCTTGTGTTCGGGCCACTGTAACTCAGTCAAACAGCTCGAAACTTGCTCATTTGTGTACTCGGCGCTTTCATAATACAATGTAATGCACAGTTACCGATGAAACGTTAACTATAGGCGTGGGCAGACGTCGTCAAAACCCTGTGACGTCATGACGAGCAGGTGCGACAGCTTGAAGCCGGCGTGGCCCTTTGTCTTTCGTTTCTGCGTCCTTCCTGGCTTATCAAGCCTGTCCTTGCGGTGGATTTTTTTGGCATTGATGAAAGATGATTTACCAATGCAGCTCGAATAATTTTTTTCTCTTTAGTGTATATTAAAAGCAATTGTCAATCTGGAGTTTGCTGCTGTTCATTCTTATCTCTACAGAGATTATTCCTCGACCTAGGCTCTGGACGACTTTATGCCGTTTAGTTATACGCCTGTACAATTAACAAATTGACTAAACTTCTCTGGTATGATCCGATATGCGATCCGCTTCAGACTGACCATGTAATGTTTGGGATCGAGAGGGAGGACAAATCGCTCTCGATAGCCTATAGCACTTTCTGAAAGTCAAGCACGTGCAGCTGCTTGAGTAAGTATTTGCAGGCGAGTTAATGTACGAACAAAAGGCCGTACACGATTCATCAATAGCCGTCGGCTCTTTAAATTACAGCAACTGAAGGAAGAAGGCGACAAAGTTGGCTTACTCGTAGCAAGCACAGATCGGTTTTCTTTGCTTTGCTTCTCTGCCAGAAAAAGTGTCCATACGTCAAAGAAAGCTGTAAAGTGTATAAACGAAGTAAGGAAGTCATCTGTTTGTGCATGCAGCCACTGATATGCGTACTTTGGGATAAATATATGGTGAAGCCACTCCTTTAGCGCAGACATACTAGACGTGCTTCAAGACACGAATGAATTATGATGCACATTAAGGGGACTGGACCTTTGACTTTTAAAAGGACTGAAGTGTTTTTACTTTTAATGACATTCACATTACTCAATATTCACAAGCACCTAAGAGGGCGTCCTCAAGATGGAATAAAGAAAGTCCACATAAACAGATGACAACCTGAACGAAGGTTTAATAACGAGCTGATGCACAGACTTTGCGCTGCCAAAACTATTGCACTTGAGGACAGAAGTCGAACTGCATCTATAAGACTGCTCTGGAGCCTGTGAATCAGTCTGAGCAAGGTAAGATTGCCGGCACGGTCTCACGAACGATCAATTCATTCCATACTTCCACAGAGTTAGAAGAGTTCGACTGTCACGCCCGTTTGGCGCGGCCCTTTCCGCACTTTGCGTGGCTTCATCCAGACCAGCGCCGTGGGCGTACTCGGTCGTTGTGACGTCATGGCGCCTTTTTCCCAGGTCGACAGTTTCGACCGCTACGCGCGCATCGCAACGACGACACACTGCGCGCCCCTCATGGAACCTCGGCTGGGCGTCAACCCTCGAATAGGTTCTTACTACGGGATAGGTGAATGCGTTGGTTTGGGCCTCGCTTGTCGACTCTTCCTCAATGGGGGGCGATGATTGGATAATAACAGAAAAGTCCACCTCGTCGGTAAAAATCGCAGTGGGAAGTGGGAAGTCTTCGGCCCCGACTTCTGTGCTGCGAGGCGTCGCGGCGGGTAGGTCACCAATCATGTAGAATATGGAAACGGATAGGATGACCATGGCCAGCACCACGAAAGCGAGGCAGACCGTTTTCGCCGTCGCGACACACGTCGTCAACGAAGTCCCCAGGCGGCTAGGAGACGGCGGTCGAGGCTTGCCCAAGTAAGGTTCGATCGGCTCGACTCGGGACCACAGGACTTGAGTCGTGTGTGAGGAGCCCATGTGTTCATGGGGCCAGATTGTATCGGCCCACGCGTCCATACCTTCAAACAAGGACTGACGATGCTGGGCGTGTTGTTGCTGCTGCTGGTGGTGTTCGCCGGATGATGTTGCAGCAGCCTCTGGAACAGCAGGAAGCAGGTGGTGCGGCAAGTCAGCGGAGCTTGTCGGCAGTGGCACCTGCAGCAGCACACTCGGTGCGTGGGCCGCTTGGTCCTGCGCGCACTGGAAGTTGAGCTGCGTCGGCGTGCGGCCATCGTCCTGCGTGCCGAATTCCATGTCAGGCAGGCTGACACAGACTGTGTTCTCGCGGAATGGGCCGATTCGACGAAATCATTCAAGGATGGCTTCAATGGCTTCAAGAATGGGTCGTGGCCTTCGACGCTTTGCCTCGTCGTGGCTGGTGGCCTTCTCTGCGCCCTGTTCTTACAAGATCGGGGAAAGATGCGTAAAACCGGCTTGAGGCCCAAGCGGAGTTGTCCGTCCTTTTTTTCTTCATATCCTGCTAACGGTTTGGTGCATACCCACAGCGGATGATGATGATAATGATGATGATTCCAAACATTAGCGCATAACTACAATGAGGGGTGGCTGAAAAGCAGGCAACATAGAGCTAGAACAATGTTGGGGCAAATGGGGATAACAATTAAACTATTAAAGCTATATTTCAAAGGTTACATGATCACATGGCACGACGCCGCTACGGCAATGGGGCACTCAGCGCTTCTATTGTTACAGGTTAGTTACCTGGACATTACCAGCGGCTTTAAGTGCGGAGTCGTTTCAAATAAGTTTTAATAGCGTAGTCGTGCCAAATTGAGCTCTATGACTGCGTCATGCGCGCACTGTGCTGCTTTTTACGACTTCATGCTTATTTCTGTGTCTCGTTACGATTGATGCTGTCGGGGGATGTCGAGCTTGATCCTGAACCTGAAGATTCTGTGTTAGACATTGTACGAAGGATAGAAGCAGGCCAAACTGCAATTTTGGTTGAACTTAAGGGTATAAAAGAGAAGCAGGATGCCACAGACGTTGAGGTGAAGTGCCTTAAGGACAGAGTCGCCAATCTCGAGTCCACCCTTAGCCTACGTAAAACCTCTGGAACAGACACACCTGGCAGCATCCAGTCATTTTCACGCTAGTTAGAAACCATAACTTCAAGGTGCGAGGACGCCGAAAACAGACTACGTAGATGAAATGCACTTTTTTTTTGGGCATCAGCGATGAGTCTGGTGAAGATTGGACAACTTCATAGCAAAACGTCATCAAACTCTGCGCTGAAAGGTTGGAGCTTACTTCATCAGGCGACCAGTCTGAGCGAGTGCACAGAATTAGTCGATTCGCTCATGACAAATGCTGGCCAATAATAGCAAAGCATGTCACATTTAAAGACAACTATAACACTTCTGCAAGGAAGCTAAAAGGCCCCCGCTTATGTGTTCGCGAGGATTTCCCGCCAAGCACTCGCTTAGCAAGAAAAAACTGCTAGAATATGCAAGGGCACAGGACAAATCATGCAAACTTTCACTTGACAAAATGCACATTAAGAACAAGGAATACATGTACGATGTTGGTAGAGGCACCGTCGTATTATGTAGCAGATAGCTCAAAAATAAAAAAAAATGTATGGGTGCACGGATCCCTGAACTACCCCTTTATACTGCCTCGTGTCGCTTGCTCAAAATATCGTACACTAACCTACGTGGCATACTAATTTATCGCGATATATTCTGTTCCTTTACAGAAGATAGCAATCCCTACATTCTAGCCCTATCAGAAACATGGCTGCCCAACGATGTTTGAGACGGTGAAATTTTTATAGAAAAGGACATATTCAGTATTTATCGGCATGACCACAATGATAAAAGGGGCGGTGATGTCTTGCTTGCAATAAATAAAGGGATTTTTTCTTATGAAGTTCACACCTCGTGATCACTTAAGATTATCTGGGCTGCCCGTCAAACCATTTGTGGAAACATATTGGGCGCGTTAAGTTAAGGCGCTCGAGCGCGCTCTAGCCAGCAGAGCGCGCTCTTTTGAGCTTAACGGCTAAAAAGCGACTTCCGGTGCGTGATTGCGGAGCGCGCTCTACGCGCACCATCCGGGAAACGGTGCGCGAGAGCGCGCGCCTGCTACGGCTTCCGGAATAATGACGCGTTTCCTACTCTTTCCACCAATGCAAGTCCGTTCTCCTTGCCCACTCGTTCCTCTCGCCGCCGCGCTGCCGGGCGTCTGAAGCTGCTGTCAGGCGAGATCGGCAACGTGTAGGCGCGCTTTGAGCTTGCATCGCATCGTAAGTCGCTGCTGCTGCCTCCGTCGCCGCGCGTCAAGTTCTTCTACCTCTTCATCGTCTAACAAGGACTGCAGAAGTACGGTCGGCGGGGCCATATTCGAAAAGCGCGCGAAGTGCAATAGCGGATGCGGAAGCAACATAACATTCGCCAGAAAACAGTCGGCGAAAATGGCCGTTAAGTTAAGCTCCGAAGGCGTCGCACTCGAGCGCACTCGAGCGTGCTTCTTTGGAGTTCGGAGCGCGCTAACTTAACGCGCCCATTAGTTGTTGTCCGCCACCGCCCTCTTGAAATGTCCCTTCCATTTGTTGATAAACTACACGAAATCATTGTTACTGCCATGTAGAATTGTTCAACTAGTTATGTTTATCTGCTTCGCGATTTCAATTTTCCCCAAACCAATTAGCCATGCTTGTCATAATCGTGCAAGCGCGGAACCGATTTCAGTGAATTAACCTGGTACTTAAATCTTTCTCAGGTAATCATTCAACCCACCGTGGCAATAACCTTTCAGATTTGGCACTAACTACTGCACCTGAAACCGTGTGTCCTGTGTTAATTTCTGACGGTTTTAGTGACCGTAAGTTGCTTCAGCTTACACTCCCGATACCCATGTAGTTTACTGGATTTCAGTATAAAAACTTTGGCGACACAACAAAGCCAACTATGTTGCCATCAACACTGAACTTAAGTGATTTCTCAGTGACTCAGTTTTGCCATCTTTCAAGAAATAAAAATAATTAAGAAAGAAAAATTCAGTGCCATTCCACTCTGTGAAGGTGGATGACTAGCGAAGCTGTGTACGTGAGCCCTTTTATGGCGAGCTGTCCATTGCCGTGCGTCAAATGCCGTATGTGCATAAAATTGAAGATGAGGCACGGCTATTCGCTCCTTCACGATGTTGAGCCTCGGAAGACCGCACACATCTTGCACGTAGTATTGAAAACAAAATTCACGTAGCCCGAATTTCCCGGAATATTCACGCTGATTGTCATGAAGGCTGAAGACAGGCATGGGCACAAGCCCTGGTTCCACTCTTTGGCGATGACACATCGGACACCGCTCTTATACACCGACCTGGCCCAGTACCTAAAGATACGTGCCCTGTGTCTAGCCGTACTAGATAGAGGCATCCTGAGCAGTGGCGTAGCCAGAAATTTTGTTCGGGGGGGGGCTCCGCCACTGGCCCCATAGATATATATATATATATATATATATATATATATATATATATATATATATATATATATATATATATATATATATATATATATATATATATATATATATATACACACACACACACACATATGGGGCAAGTGGCGTAGCCAGAGAAGCTTTAGCTCGGGTGCTCCTATTTAAATACATGTAGCAGGGGAATTCGTTTTTCCCTGCAACCACTACACCAAATTTGAGGAGGTTTGTTGCATTTAAAAGAAAAAGTTTAATTCTAGTGACTACTGGTGTCGAATTTTTCATTTAGGTGGCGAATTATTTATTAAAAATTTTCAGAAAACGAAACTATCTAAAACTCCGTGATTCAACAATGAAAAATGATATCACAATTCTGTGAATTGCACATAATAGTACATCTACAGCGGACAAAATGGATATGTTACACATCAATCTAAAAAAAAATTAGTATTGTAATACGGCTTTTGCAGAACCCTTGTACGCAACGTAACCAATTCACGTAAGATACAAATTGACATACCAAACTTGTCCGCTTTGACTGCTATAATAGATGCCATTTACAGAACCACAATGTCTGTTCTTCATGCATAGCTATTAGTTTGTAAACGTCGTGCTTCTATTTTTTCAAGCTTTCGAATTTTTCAAAATGTTTTAAACAAAATTCAGGCCCTAAATCGAAGTTGTGTTTCCAACAGAACTAGGATTTAACTTTCTCTCTCAAATGCAACCAATTTAAATAAAAGCGATTAGCAGGATTATCTAAGAAAAGCGTTTCTGCGTTTTACAAGTATTTGAATAGGCCGCGTCGGATTGGGCCCGAGCTAAAGCTTCTTCTTAAACAATTTGTCAATGGATCAAATCCATGAATAATAACTGCATTGTCATTGCCAAGGATGCTGCAAACGAATTCTTGAACCCTACGCACAGTCAAAACAATAAAATATGTATTTTTTCATAAAAGAATATACTCGTATGTGCCAAAAATTTTGCCCAAGATAACTGATATCAATGCTTCCATATTTCTGTCTATTTATTAAGTAAAGAAATTATCACACGAACTTTAGAACTATATCAGTTCGAAACCAGGAAAGCAGTGCATGCCACTGATATGAAAAATTAAAAGGCAATGAACTGAACAAGTTGAGGACCAATATGTTAATGAAACTTTGTCATTCAAGAACCGTGCTTACATTCTTGTATATATGCAATGGCCAGTGAAAAATCTCAATGACGCTGTCGTTTGTTCCAATGTATTACGCAGGAGTAGCTGTCCCTTGTCGTGTATCGTGAGTAATTGCACCGAAATTATAGTAGCAACAGAGGGCACGTATAAATAGCAGGAATTCTGCAAGATATGCGAGGGCAAGTCAAATGAATGTGAGCCAACAACGGGGTACTTTATTTAAAAGTAGTCTTCATGAGAATTTAGACATTTGTCCCATTGACTAACGAGTCGCGTGATTCCCGTCTTGTAAAACTCCTTGGGTTGCTGCTTCAAAAAGTTTGTATTTGGTTCCCTTGAGCTGTTCTTTCGGTTGCCCCAAAATGTAGAAGTCGCAAGGTGACAGGTCTGAGCTGTACGGCGGATGCTGCAGCGTTTCCCACTTGAACTTTGCCAGTTTTGTATTAACCACATAAGCGACGTGGGGACAGGCATTGTCGTGGAACAAGATGACCCCATTCGTCAATTTTCCACGTTGTTCGTTCTTGATTGCGACACGCTGCCGTTCTGGCGTTTCACAATATCGGAAACAATTGATAGCCTCTCAAGATTTAGCAAATTCTATCAGTAATGGACCCTGACCACCGAAAGAAAAGTCAACAACACCTTTCCAGTGGAAATGATGGCCTTTGCGTTCTTTGGGCGTGGTAAATTTGAATGTTTCCACTGTAAGCTTTGCCGTCGTGTTTCAGGCTCGTAGTAGTGGCACCAAGGTTCGTCCCCGATCACAATTGCAAACAAGAAGTCGTCATCCTCATTGCGATACCCGATCAGATGAGTCAAGGCAGCGCGAAACTTCTCCGTCTTCTCGCGATGGATCAAAATCTTGGGGATCCATTGCGCAGCAAAGAGCCGATAATCGAGAAGCTCATGAATTATGGCATGAACCGAACCGTGACTGTCTGCCAGTTCATCGATGCTTATCCTCCGTTCTTTTCATCAGCTCATGAACCTTTGAAATTGTGTGGGCGGTGATTGTACGATGAATTTGGCCCGGTCTTGGAATGTCTTTACAACGTCCTTTAAACCGTTTGCTCCAACGCTTCACAGTGGCCAATGAAATGCCGTGTTCAACGTAAACGGCAGCCATACGGCGATTAATTTCTGTTTTAGAAACACCTTCAGCTGTCAAAAACTTCGCGACACCGAGCTGTTCAACTTTTGAAGTGTCCATTATGTGACGCAACCATATTCAACCCAGTGTATGCGAGCATTAAAGAACATTTATCTTCACACCTGAGTGTCACTTCTGTAAATGAGACATGGCGTTCTCCTACGCGCATGCCTCGCAGATAATGAACCGAACCATTATTGCGCGGTTAGGGTAGGCTCACTTTCATTTTACTCGCCCTCGTACATTAGAAATGCAAAGATACAATGGGATATACAAAAGCGAAAATACGGCTTGATAAAGGACAAAAAGTTTCACTGGAAACAAATTTCATTGCATGTGTACACAAAACCTCGCAACAAGATATTTAAGTATACGTATAAGTCTCCAATGAGTCTATGTATGTAAGAAAAAGTAACTGTATATAATGCGTCAAACGAGGCAAATAAACATGTTGCACAATCATAGATTCACAGAATCCTAGATTCCGCCCCCATTCCATCCACTCCCCTCGATGTATTGCGCGCGACGGAAGGCGGCGCGCTTGCTCCCCGCTTTTATCCTTTGCGCACACAAGACTGAGCCACCATCGTAGGCTCACCCATTCCACCTCCCCTCCTACGCTTTCACTCGCACATACAGCATGCAGCGCGTGGTCACGATGTTATCACCCTTGGACTTTATACGAAACATCAGGGCGACGGCAGGAATGCGCCTGGAGTGTCCATATAGTTGCTTTCGCAATAATATAATAAACGTATCCGGCAATTGAAGCGTCCCGTCGTCCATTACTTTTCGCAAAAGAAGTATCAAAATCGAACTTTCACCATGCGACAATTCGCTGCGCCGCAACAATGTATTTTTTTTTCTGTGGGGCGGAGGCACCGAAATGAAAAAAAAAAAACTCATAGGAAAGTATGTTGGCCAGAATCGAATGCCTACATCGGGCACCTAATGGGGCTACGGAATTAATACCGAAGAAAACATGAGACGCTTGGCCCACTGAGAACCATACGCATATTGCTCAGTATCCTACACCGGCGAAACAAGACTTTCCGGAAAGGTTCCGCTCAAGGAACGCGGTGCAATCCTTCGAATCCCCACAGTGATGGCGGCGAGCGACCATTCTTTTTTTTTTCTCGTCTGCTGGCCAGAAAGCTTCCAAAACTCTGTCAAGTGAAAATCCACTCGGCCAGAGCAAACCGAACGCCCACCGAAGTGCACCGCGCGGTGGTCGGGGCCATACGAGGAAAAATATATGCGCTCTGGCTCGCTCTGGCAGCCCGCGGGTAGGGTATAGCGAGAACAAAAAAAAAAATTGAAGAGGCTCAATGTGTCCTCGGCGAATAAAAGTAAAAGTAGAAAAAATAAATAAGAACGTAGTTACTTTGGCTGGCTTTAGTGTCTTGACATTGATGTTCTGGCGTAGGTTAAAAAAAATGTTGATATTTTTTTATGTGACATGACGGCACAAATGAACCACCCCAACGCATCGTCTCATTGGACCTCGCTGCGTGCTTTCTCAACTCGTCTGCTAGTGTGTTGATTTGGCTTGTCTCGTTGTATGTTCCGATGTAAGACTTTAGAAAAGTCAATGGAGCTTTGGCGTCAAATGTTTATAACAACATTAAACCCACAAAGTTCCGCAATTGAAAATTTAAAGCATAACTTTGGAAATGTCAATGCACGTTTCACATCAAGAGCTTATGAGATTTATACCCATAAAGTTTCGCAATTGATATCCATGCGCTCCATAGATTCCGTGGCCTCAGTGAAATGCCGCGGCGAGCCCGCTCACCATCAAAGCGCCCTTGAAACTTTGTGCTCGGATGGCACTGCTTGGCGTTAGGTGACTGCCGGTGTATGGGCGTTGCCACGAAATCCAGCCCAAGTTCGCAATCTTCGCGGTTAAATGTCTTTTCGAGCGTCAAAAAGACATTCTAGACAAAATCCAGAGTGATTTCCGGCGCCGGGGGTCGCTTTGGTCGGCGGTGCATGGACAGCACGAAAAAATTTCGGGGGGGGGGCTCAAGCCCCATAAGCCCCCCCCCCCCCCTGGCTACGCCCCTGATCCTGAGGGCTTCGGCCACGTTCAACACTCTGAACAGTGGGAGGGCGGAAAAGGCTACTATTGCCCTAGCCTTTGTACACGCTTCAATGGTACCGGCACCGGATGGACCCATCACAATAGTCACTGATACATAGACCACAAGCAGGAGTTTGGCAAGAGGGATGGTAATACCCTACACAAATTGCATCCTTACATCACTGCACCCGACAGCGTTACACAGGGTGCGTGTCGTCTGAACACCTGGTAATGAACGCGCTAATACTGTAGTCCGAGAGCTCGCTGACCAGGCACCATTGGGAGAGCTGTCCATCCCAGACGACTCACCGACAGAACCACTGAACTACACTGAAACTCTACAACGTTAGAGAGATGGCAGGAGACACTTCCCCCCACCAAATAATCCACATAACCAGAAGATGGCGCGTGGCGACAACTTCAAACTAAATCATTTCCTTGTCTATTTTATCTTAACCTATTCCACCCCACACAATATCCCTCATACTGCCCGTACTGTGGAGCAAAGCCCACAGTATATCATTCCACCTGGGAATGCCCAAACACTCCGGGTTACTCCCCTATTCCTTCAACTTCACCTTGCTCCTGGGAGACTGCACTGACTAGCTTAGACCCGCAAGAGCTGCGACGGCCGGTCCGATGGGCACGCGGAGTGGCGCGAGCCGATGGAGCCCTGAACGAAGGGCTACACCCTACGAGGAAGTCGCCCCACGTCATTCGAAATATAATGTTTTCTCTCTCTCTCTCGGAAGATGATGAGGCCCCGCGGGATACACATACCCATGTATTGTTGCAAAACGCGGCACGACACCTTTTACTAACGAATCCCAGCACATAGAACAGACACGCGCCTCACGGCACTCCGAGGGCACACTGCTTCACCGTAGCCAAGGCGATCATGGGCTGGTCGACGTCCCGCAGTGCAGTAATGGTTGTGAGGTCACTAGAAAACCACAAGCGGTCGCACAGAACACGGGCCACAGAAAGTTAGTCCCACACAAACTTCCTCCGAAAGCTGGCGTTGCTCCGGTGAAACGTCCCAAGTTTGTGGGATCGGGACCACATGGGCGGTTCGCATTTCTTTCCGCCTCGCGGTCGTGGCGGGCAGCACGCTTACGGGACCACCACCACGGGATAACGGAAGGAAAGGAAAGAAGATACGCAAGCACTTGGAACGCCGACAAAGAGAGGGCGGTGCGAACGCAGACATGGCCGTCGCGTGTCAAATTGTAGTATCTGTTCTTATCAGCTTAATATCTGATATGGGTTGTATTTGGGTCTAAGATATTAAACTTACTTTTGCAAGTTGGCGGAGTGCTTAAAGACTGCTTCACCGCCGGCGCGGGTCGGCCCGGTATTGCACTATTTTCGGGATCGGCCAGCGTACATGGGGCACTACAGCATGCGTCTTGGGTTGGCAACTGTGTTGTGGTGGAAGCTTAAGGAAACTATTCAAGATTTCAATTGATCTCATAATATATGTATTAAGCATATTTTTCACGTTCGTAATTTAGATTTCGAGCAGGTTAGTTATCTATAGATGTGGTGTACTGGAAAGGGGCAGTGTGTCGTCCGCCCTGCGAAGCATCGTTAGAGCCATGCTAACTTTTTCGTCGACGCCAGTAGAACCGGTGGGCTTAACATGTAAAAGTTAAGTACGTAATGCGAAAGTTTCTGCATTTGTAATCTAAAACATTGTGAAAATGTCAAAACACAATTAAATTAAATATATACGTAACCTACAAACAACAAAAAAAGGAAATTGGCGGAACCCATCTGGTCGTGACTGTCGACGGTAATGAGTGGCATTGACGCAATGCAGCGAGACCTCTTATATATATATATATAGTCATATTGTAATACACCAACAAACAACGACACCAAGGACAGCACAGAGGACATCACTTGTAGTTACGTAGCTAATGTGCGACTCATTGAGATGTCCCCCTCCCCCCTCTCGATCCACTGACTAGCAAAACTCTGTGCACATAACACGTGATCGAAAAAACTGGGGCCCCGTAAATGTACCAACTATGCAGTGAGGGGTTCAGTGAAAGTAGTGTGTAGACTATTATGACGAGCACCTTCACCAGAGTGAGTGCCTTGAAGAATTGCTGACTCTCCCGTAATCGAGAGTAGATGTAAGCAATAAATGACTACCGGAAAAGCAGGTTGGTTGGAGATGATACTAGCCACAATCGTGATACGAGCCACCACATCACATCGCACCAGGCCATACTGTGCACAAGTCCAGATAGACGCAATATTTTCCTGCCACAGAAAAAACCTCATTGCAAGTATCGTCTCGGTGAAATGGCCATTCACGGCCCTACCGGCGCTGCCGGCGCGCCGAACGCACCGCGGACTTCACGGGCTGCTGGCGTTGAAAAGAGCACAGTCAACTCTGTCTCAGCGCCATACGATGACAACAAAGTGCATAGTGCCCTCTATCTACTTTGTGAACGTCGCTATTAGAAAGAACAAATAAAACTTCAGCGTACTAGAAGTTACAGAAGAAGATACAGCTTGAGTGATATTGTGAATGAACATTTGGAAGAACTCGGAAGCAATATTTTATGTAACTTTTTTGGAAAGTAACTAGCGTATGTAATGCAGTCTTGATTGGTTGCCCGGATGATCTCGTTTTGTTCGCGTAACTTGCCCAGATGTACTCGTTGGATTGCCCGGATAACGGCTCTGGCATTTGTCTCAAGGTCGCTTGAAGGTCGCCGCCAACGGGAGCTAAAAGCATTTCATGCTTAAAATAAATTGAAGGGGCACTCGTTTTCCGTACGTGGATGAATGCGAAAGCATTGCGACTACCGCGCGACGTCTGTGCTCGTTCAGTCCTTTTATCTTCGCCCTAGTTAACACCAAAATCTTGGGTTCGAATCCCACCAAAGGTCGAAGGTACGACTTCCAACAAAGGTCGTGGTTTCGAATGCCTTAATTATTTGTGCCTTTATCAACGCCAAAGGTCATGGTTTATATTCCCACAAAAAGTTGAGGCTTCGACTCGCACCGATGGTTGCGGGCTCGAGTGCCTTAATAAACTCTACCTTAATAAACTGTGACCTAATTAACTTCGTCCTAATTAAAACCAAAGGTCGTCGCTTCGACTCCTACCAAAGGTCGAGGGTTCGCAGCCCTTTTGTACCATCGTGTGGTCACGCCAACGCCGGATTTCCCACCTCACGAGCCAACAATGGTTTCTTGTTCGAAAGTGGCTCCATCGTCATCGCCACGAAGTAGAAGAAGATGGCGGTTCCTGAGAATGCCAGGGCGGGACAGCGACCCGATAGACCCAGGGATCCTGGCGCCAGCACTGTGTTTGTCACCGCCCTCGCGCACGAGCAGCCGCCCGGACGAGGGAACGCGGCCGGTAGACGTGCCCCGGTTCCCACGTTGGCGGCCGAAAGCCAGAACCGGCGCCACAGTAAGCGGCAGCATGACGAAGTGCCTCGAACGACGGGGACGCCGGAGCGACGCAGAGCGGCGTTCACGACTCGAAGCGTTCAGCGGAGCGGCGCACTTCCCCATACTCGTGAGAAAACAGGTGCGTGTGCGTTGTCGCCTACAGGGAGACAGCGAGGCCTAGCAGCAGCGGTAACGAGTGGGAGAAAATGTCTTTATTTATTTACTCTTTTATTTAGCTATTTATTATTACGATATTTAGTTATTACGACATTCATACGCAGCATGCTGCTGCGTATGAACGTCGTTTCGAGTAGTTGCGCGTCGTTGCGAGCTCGCAGAGGCCGGTCACGGTAACGTCGGCGATACATAGATTGGCAGTGCAAGCCGTAAAATGAGAACTGCCGAAGTAGGTGAAAAAAAAAGAAGATAGACTGGGGAACTGGGGAATGGGTTCGCAATATATGCAGACGCCTAGAGGATAATATGTTTGTGCTAAGCCACTGCGTAGAGATTTCAGTAGCTCAGAATAGGCCTTTACGGATAGCATTTCTAGATATTAAGGGAGCCTACGACAGCGTAGACAGGGAAATGCTATGGGATATACTCAAGCATAAAGCCATAAATGACAATTTCGTGGTGCTGCTGAGGGCTATACATGTATAGAGACGACCAAGTTCAATTTGCATGGGAAGGCTGAAAATGTAATGAAATGGTGGAAATTCACCAAGGACTGGAGCAAGGATGTCATCTGTCTCCATTGTTGTTTTCGAAGAGCGTAGGGAGAACACTGGAAAGCAGTGATTTGGGATTTTATTTATCCTCCATGCGTAATGTACAAGTGGTGCAAGAGAAGATCCCCGGATTGATGTATGCGGGCGACCTAGTGTTACTAGCGGACAGTGCAAGATATTTACAGAAAATTGGGAATATCTGTGGCAATGTAGCGACAGATCTAGGCGTAAAGGGTAGCTCAGAGAAAACGAAAAATATGAAATTAATTACTTAATTAACTAGTTAATAAATAAATACCCACATAACTAACTAACTAACTAACTAACTAACTAACTAACTAACTAACTAACTAACTAACTAACTAACTAACTAACTAACTAACTAACTAACTAACTAACTAACTAACTAACTAACTAACTAACTAACGAAATAAATAAATAAATAAAAAATGCTTTGCGGGCCTGAAGGCAGTACAGAAAGGAGTGGGAAAAAATGGCAATACGTGCAGCTAACAACAAAATATTACAACGCGTCTTTTAAAGCGACCTTGAACTGGTGGTCATCAGCTATGCTTTCGGTTGTAGAGTGAAGGTGACTCCATGCGACGCTTGTTCTAGGAACAAAAGAGTCGTAAGACAATCTTGTGCGACAAGAAGGTAGACCCACCGTGAAGCGGTGATGGGAACTTAAACATATATAATCAGGTGGATAAAAGAGGACGTCCTTCAAATCGTTATTATAGTAACAGACTTTGTGAAAAAGATAAAGGCGAGATGACTTTCGATGCAGCAAGAGGTCATCAGCCCAGTTTAGACAAGGTTAGGGTTGAAGTTACGAGTGAATGAAGATACGAGTAATTATGTGGTTCGAATTGAACAACAAGTCATACATCATCATCTTCATCATCATCTTTTATGTCCACTGCTGGACGAAGGCCTCTCCCTGCGTTCTCCGATTACCCCTGTCTGCGCCAACCGATTCCAACTAGCGCCCGCGAATTTCCTAATTTCATCGCCGCACCTAGTCTTCTGCCGTCCTGGACACCGCATTCCTTCTCTTGGCACCCATTAAGTAAACGTTAAAGCGACACTAAAGCGAGAGACTAATAGTCTGATACAGTATTCGCTCATAAATTTATGATTAATTTCGTGGTTACAGGTTGATTGCCAGGAGAAAAAAAATGAAGGTCAAACACTTACACTTTGAATTTCGAGCCGAAAGCACAGCGCGGATGCCTCAGTGTGACGTCGCGAATATTGAAGAGTATCATCTCGCGTTCGGGTTGTCGGGGCGCTGTAAAAGTTCTTGAGACTTGTTCAGTTCAGTGTTCAGACCTCATTGAGTACAGCGTAGCCTAGCTTTCCGACATAAGGGTACCTGCGCGTGCCCGAGCAGAGGAGGTCAAAACCCATGACGTCACGGCTCGTTGCTGGGTGTGGGAACTTCAAGACGGCATCACCGCTCGCCTTGCGTACTTTCTGGCTTATATCAAGCGTTGTGTCCCAGTAAGAGTGACTGTTTTTGTTACTATAGAAAAGAAATTCGCTAGTAGAGCTCGGATAATTTTTCTCTACTGTGTCCCTGTCGCATGCAGTCGTTGGTATTAAGTTGATAGTGTAATGCAGTGTTTGATCACTTTAGTTGGTAGCGTCTGTTCGTAATCGAGAAGGAAGGTCACGCAGAGCAGGAACAGCTGGTTGCCCGAACGGCTGACGCTCGTGCTAAGCACTGGCGATCCGGCTGGCCCACTGGTTCCACTGCAGGCACGGAACTGACGATCTGGCTGGCCTTGTCCTTGTGCTCTTCTTCTTCATTACAATAGAGAAATACTAAGCCTATCCCACGTGAGTCTGAATACGGATAAAACGTCTTCCACTGAACTTTTGTTTATTAACCTCCTTGTGCTTTTCAAGTGCAGCTATCGCGTTCACCAGTTCAGATTCAGAAACCATATCCGCCGCGGTGAATCTGTGGCTATGGCGTCCTGCTGCTGTGCATGAGGTGGCGGGTGTGATCACCGGCCGTGGCTGCCGCATTCCTATGGGGATGGAATGAGAGGAACGCTTGTGCGTGTATATTTAAATGTGCGTTAAACGATCCCCGGTGACCAAAAGTATTCCGGTTCCCTCCGTTGCATTGTACCTCACAGTGCAGTTTCTGGAGTGCTAGATCCCCCAAGTCGGTTCTTTGAGAAGCGTTGTATGCGCAGAAATTTATAAAAGACAATTCTTGGTTAACACGCTCAGTTTCACTTTCCCCTCTAACGATTCTCAGCTCTGCTTGCCGGAAAGCCGGTGGCTGCGACAACCGAGGGCGTCCCCAACCCGGCTTCTGCTGCGCCCGTTCCCCATGAGCAGAGGCCGCCCTCCATGCGACTCGCAACCGGCGGCGTCCAGGCGGTCGGGGACCACGAGGAAGACGCCCCCGAGGGCGCCGCGGCATGCGTGTTCGTCTGCATGTGCGTCGTGGTCTTCGGAATCGCTGGGCTGCTCGTGTACGTCTTCCGGAGCCTGTCGACCGGGCCACCGCAAATCGAGCCGTGTACGTACGAGGCAACGGCGTTGACGGCGACGAAGGCATCCGTAGCCTCAGAGACGCGCAAACTCGAACGCGGCGCCACTGGAATGCCGCTGCTGCCGCTTGGGAGCAGACGTGCCACCGCACTACCATCGCGAGGTCCCAAGGCACGTGGTCGCGGAGCCTCGGAGAGCGGCACAACCACCAGCGGCATCGTCGGAACCGACGACGCGGAGGAAAGACACGACGATCGCGAACAAGCAGGAGACACGGCAGTTCCGGTCCCGGTGACGACGCCTGGCGAAGATCGGCGTCCCTTTGAACTGGTCGTGTTTGGGCCGCCGCCGAACGACGGGCGTCTTTCGAATTCCAGCTATGGGGATCGGCGACGGGAGGGAAAGCGTCATTTAGAGCACCGAGGGTTAGGAAGGCGTGTCGGTTGAAAAGCCTTCACGCGTGGACTCGCCTGAAATGGCAGACACGCGCATTTGTGCTGTATATATATATGTACGCTGTAATGACAATTTTCGTGATGGTGGTTAGCCGGAACACTCTGACTCACTGAACAACTTATAGCGTGCTTCCCTATGTTATTTCTCGCGTTCTTTGTCTACTATGGCTGCCGGGATTAAATTTGTCTCACATTTGGTCCACTTTCATGTTTTATCGCGCACGGTTGGCTGTTTGAGATATTCGGTCGAAAAATATTAGCATTTACGAATAGTGAATATACAATTGAAGATCGAATTGAATCAGACAATAATGGCTTCGTTATTCGAAAGATTCGCCTATTCGCACGCTCATATTTCATTTAAAGACCTCGCTCGATTTGGTCAGAGCCGAGAAAGTAAGACATACGCCAGCTATCTTCGTGGAAACAAGGCCGGTGTATATGTAACGCTTGGTCATGCTCGATCCCGTGTCTTATCTGATAATGCAAGGGGAATGCCCTACTGATCACTGACCAAGCGTTAAAAAAGAAACGCATCACTATATTTCTCTGTCTACGTCGATTGATGGTTTATGTATTTGGTATAACATAAGTCGATATCTCTTACATCTACTCTAGCAAAACTCATCGAAAGAATCTTACACGACCGCATAGGTAATCGGCTGCTACAGAACTTGATATTGAGCCCATGCCAATTTGGCTTCAGGCGTGGTTGCTCGATTTGGTGCGCCCATGTCAACCTAGAAAGTCGTATTCAACTAGCTCGATGTCAGAAAAAATATGCAACTTTAGTCACATTGGATATCACTGAGGCGCATGACAGTGTAGAACATATAAGCCTTATAAACGCACTTCAGAATGCAGGCCTGCCAAATAATTTGTCAGGTGGGTTTATGAATTATTGAGCGGCAGGGAATTTTACTGTTCTCTATATGAATTGCCTTCATCTACGTATCAGCAGTCAAGTGGTCTACCACAAGGATCAGTTCTATCGCCATTGCTGTTTAATGTTTTACTTAGTAATGTACATTTGCTACAGCATGTACATGTGTAGGTTTACTCTGACGAGATAGCATTTTTTTTGCAGTATCGGTAGATTTACGTGCTTTGTAGCAAACTCCACAATCCTATATTAGCCGCCTAGGATTGTGGCCTAATGGCATTTACCTCCCTCTATCAGGGTGACGTTAGTATTGCATCATTATAATATATTGTATGTATGTTTGCCCGATAATAGAGCTCGGCAGCGTTTTGTTTTGTGTTTGACCAGCATGCGAAATGCCGCCTTTGAACATTTATGTCTTGTGCTCCCTAAATTTGTCGCTAATGAAATCTTGCACCAAAAACACGCCTGCCATCTCTTCTCATGGTATTTCGTTCGCTAGCAGCACAATCTTTTCTGAAGATATGTGCATCACCACAGAGGAGACCACAATGTGTTTTAATTAATGAATCGGCCTCATTTTTTAAACTATAACCATGGTATCGCTCACGTTGCCCTGGAGTTGTTTTCGTACAAAAACTATTGTACCCATTAAATGTTCACCTATGTGAGGTTGCCTTATTAAATTATTCTTACAGTCGCTACAACTGAATTTGAATTTTTTCCAAACAGTGCAAAGCATTTCCCCTATAAATATCTGAATAATATTTTGGAAGATCACCTTGCACACCTGGATACTAAGACCGTTATAGCAACTGATTCTTCCGTATGTGAAGAAAAGGCAAGTGTGGACATTGTATCAACTTATCTAAATTAGTCTTTTTTTCATTCGGCTACCGTCAGTGACTTCACGCTTATCTTTCAGGCGGAATTATTGGCGGTTGTCTTAGCTTTACGCAAACTACCATCATGTGTGTCACCAGTCGTGATCTTAAACGATTATCTGCCTTTCTGTTCTTCACTAACCACTTCCAAATTGGCACATTCATTAGAAACTTTACATTCGCTTCTCCTAAGACACTTCCGGGTGGTTCATTTAGTGTGGGTGGCAGGCCACCAAGGTCTAGCCTTAAGCGAATGTGCAGATGCACTCGTAGTGGCATCCCATTATGGTACTATAATCCCAACTTTAGCTACGTCAGATTTCATCACTGCTGCGCGATTCAGAAAATACAATACTACAAATAACTTAGCGCAGTCATCGTTGTCAACATCTGATTTACCTTATCCCAATTTTCCTGGGAACGCCAAATGGTGCTCCACTAGAAAAATGTAAGTAACAATTACGAGACTACGGTGCCGCTTCCCCGAACTGAACTTTTCCACAGAGCTGGTCTGGCTATGTCGCCTTTATGCCCTTTATGCAACGGAAGTGAACCTCTGCAAGACATGTTTTTGACATGCCGCCGTTTTACTATTGAAGGCAAAAGATTTTTAGAAGAACCATTCCAAAAGCTTGTCTTGAATTCGACCCTTTTTGTAGTTCTTTCCTCTAGGGCTACCTTATTAGGTTTCCGCCTTAGGAACGTTTGTGAAGCCCTCTGCATCTTTCTGCGTGAGGCAAAAAAGAATTGCATGCTGGAATTCTTCTTGATACTTATTATGCTCACATTATGCTTTTTTATGTAGTGCTTAGATAATGGATTATTCAGAGCTGTAACAGTGGATACTTTAAATCCCATTTGCAAGATCCTTATTTCATTGAACTCTAATTCACTGAAAAAAAAAAAGTTGATAACAGCTCCTTCACCGCCTGAATCATGGCTGATCCCCAGGAGTGGGTTGTGCGCCATTTCACTAGGGAAACAATAACATCTAGAAGGCACCGACCATCCCTCCTTCGCGAACCGCGGCCCGCCGTGCTACAGAGGAGGTGAAGAGGCCTGCGATCACCGCCGGCAGTCGGGACGTGGACGCTGATCACCCGGGCCCTGCGCGATGCCGTGGCCCGACGACCGGGAGCAGTGGCGGAAGCGCAGCGAGCTCACCTTCGTCAGCCTCGCACTCGGCCCCAGCAACGTGGTCGCGTTTCCCTGCCTCATCTACGACAACGGAGGAGGTCGGCCACTTGAGAGCGTCTATGAGGCTTGAGATTCAGGCCCGAGTAGAGCCGCACTATAACGTTGATGACGTGTCACCAGACTTTGGCGTACGCCTCATAGCTGTGATTATCACGCTGCCTTTTACCTGGCCCGAGTTTTTTTACACGTCTTAAGGTGGGAAAGACACCAAACCATACGAAGAAGCAGTGCACCTGAAGAGTGTCACTCGCCACTAAATTTGTTCACAGAAAACACGTACACTTTTCAAGGGGCCCCTCACCAGGCCCCAAAGCAAATTTTGTTTATACGCTGGAATTTGTTACGTGTCCTCTAGGGAGTATTCTGCCACAAGGGTTTTTCAAATCGGCTCATTAATAGCCAAGATTGAAATATTTTAATGCCTCGAACGCATGATTTCAGCAGGCGGTCTCCACAGCCAAGCAAGGCGCTCTCTCAATTCGCGCCGTCTAGCCTACGCAATCGAAATTCTTTCCCTGCGTTGTTCCATACCCGACCTTGAGTATCGCGTGACGCATACGTCACGGGCCCCGCCTTAATTTTTTTCTCCTCCTTTTTTTTTTGGTGCTACGCACTTCCGCTGATGGCGTCGCGCGCGTGCTGTTGTCTCGTTCGCGCAACGTACGATTTTGCGCGCTTTGCGTAAGGGAATATTACTCGCGGTATAATCCAATGCTACACAAATACTGAGGCAGAACATGCGGATCGCACAGCGTGATCATGGCGTTGGAACACGGTAGAAAATGGCATAGTTTCGGCATCAGCGCACATGACCGCATGACCGTGAACAAGCAGGCGAAGCGGAAGTACGTCTGTATTGCTTCGGTGCGAAGTAAAACAAAAACATGTGGACATTCCGTTTGCGTGTTTTATTATTGCATTAAACTTCAATTCGTCAATTCAAGCAACAGATTGCACAGATAACAGATGTTGTCTTGAATAATTCTTGAAGTAACGTGTAACCACGAGCGGCGTCACACTGTGTACACCAGAAATAAAACGCTCAGTAGATAGTGCACCTACGCGGTTCTTGTGTCTCCTCTCTTCGTTGTTTTATTTGGCGTCTTCGTGGTAATCATGCATAACCAACTCGCCCACCAACACGTGCTCTGTGAAAAGTAGAGATTGAGAATTTACGAGTGAAGGACATTACTTTATATTTAGAAGAATTAAGAGTCATTACCCAAGTGTTACACCAATTCGATGTAAGCTGAAGCTCGGTTTGAAGAATGAGGTTGTCATCGGTGCTGCTTATAGGGCGGTAAATAATGCAGTCTTCTGCGAATATTCGCGCTCAGGATGCCAAGTTATTAGCAAGATCGTTAATGTATATTAGGAATAGTAGCTGCCCAAAAACGCTACCTCGTGGCATGCCAGAAGAGGAAAGAGGCGCAGAAAGATTGTTAACGATTGTAAATTGCCGGTGATTAGAAAGTAAGTTCCGGAGCCTAGTTAGTGTCAGTGAAGCCAATCTTAGTGCGTTTAACTTTGAAATCAGGCGTCAATGGGCTACGCGATCAAACGCGTTGCGACGTATAGCTAACGTCCATTGCAGTAGAGGAGCGAATGTAACATTCATTCATATAATTGCATATGGTAGCACACTGTTTAACTTGCTGTTCATTTAACTGAAGCCTGTTACATCCCGAGAACATAATGAAATCGCCCTTAAGATGTCCTGGAATGGTCTTCGGCAGATTGTCAGACGCGAGCCAAATGGACGTGTGGATCAAAGTATGACTAGACATTTTAGGGTAACCTAGGGATTAAACGTCCTCGATTTTCCCACTAAACGTCCACATTAGGTGAACTAGTTCACAATCACTTTGCGTTACCTGGAAAATGGCGGCTGAAAGCCAGCCGTACCTTACACCCGAGGTGTCGTCAGTGACACATTTCTGATTAGCTTCAATGGATGCCTTTGTACTGCGTAATTATTAGCGTTCTGTCTAACTTTAGCCCCCACAAATTATGTATCGTGACGCTCACAACTAAACAGCCCAGTTTTCTTGTCTAAAATTTGGTGAAAATTGCTGAAATTGCTGAAAATTTCCTCTTTATATAGCGAGGGGTCTCGCGGCAGTCTGAGCGGCACCAGCACGGCCGAATCGAGGGCTCGCTAGCCACACTCTCGAACAACAACTGCTCTTGTTCTTGCACGTGGGACGACTACAAAACAGATACATGACATGCTTCTGGCAGAGGCTTAGGATACAATGCTCTGCATGACGTCAGTCCGCACATTGCATACACATGAATTGAATGTGTTGCACAAACGAGAAAGGACAAGTAAATGATAAAAAGGAAAAGAAAAAAGCAGATTAGAAAGAATGAGCGTGAGGAAAACTAAAGTAAATAAAACGAAGCAACACGTTGAGCCAGGTTTTATGTCAAGCTGCCGAGCTCTTGTTTTCAGTAACGGTGTCTTCCTCCGCATCGTAAGGTTGGTCTACCAAGGTTGCGTCTACAGTCGGTACCCGGGCAACGCGACTAGTTTTGTCATCCATCGGATCCGGCAGCCGATCCGACGCGTTCGAGGCCGTCATCCTGGCCTGGGGACTGATCCTGGTGGCCGCCCGTCTTGCTGTCTCCTCCAACGCCTGGTGCCTCGGCGCGGAGCTCGTGAAGAGGACAATCAGCGCCAGCGTTACGGCGGTCAGCAGGACTACGTAGACGATCAGGCAGCGCTGCCACGAGTGGTCGTCCCACAGGTCCAACTCCTTGGCGACGCCGACGGCTGTGCTTGCGGCCGCTGGCGTCGCCGCTCGCTCCGATGGATTTGTCGGATTTGTCGGATTTGGCGTGGCTTTTGACGTACGCCAATGACCGCGGATCTCCAGACTTTTCGATCCTGGAGGAGACGCCGTTCCGGCGTTGCCCTGGGACGTCCTCCATTGCTGAAGCGGCCTCGGCGTCGTGCGATGTTGCTCCACCATCGGGATATACTCCAAGGCTGTCTGGTAAACGCTGTTTGAACAATTTGCCGAATAAGCGGCATCGTGAGCTGGCATTATTGACCCGATGTGAGGTGGCAAGAAGCCAATATAGCTTGCGTTCTTCTTCTTCATCGCCTACTTATCTCACCAAGGGGACCAGTGCATTACGGCCAGCAATGGCACCATGCAGGACGAATAAGAAGTGTGAACTGGATATTGTATGCGACAATACAGAAGTCTTGTTATAGTGTTCATCATGTTTTGTCTTTTCCAAGCGACGGGAGCCAGATTGTCGCCGTTTAATATATAAACTTGCCTAGCAGTGACACCCGAACCCTGCCGTCATGTTTTCTAACGTAGGCTTCCCTAAAGCTGCAGCCAACTATTATGGCTGATAACACGGTCATAGATTGCACAAACCACAGCTCGATCTGCATATTATATATCGCACAGCGCTTACATAACACATTACGCCATATATGGTCGCAAATCTTCAGCGAAAGTTATGCCAGCAAATCGTGAGCTTTTACTCTGTGTCCGAGAGTCTAACGTTGGGAGGGCGCGAGGGGTTCTGCTGATAAGCGGAAATTATGACACGCTTTCCGGAATATAAGCTGCGGTGGTTGTTATGCTAACCATTATCAAACACTGTCTGGTTCTTAACCTTACAGGAGTAGGAAGCAAGGGGCACTAGGAAGAAGAAGAAACTTTATTGAAGAACAGTCCGGCAGTTCTTTGTGTGGTGGCCTCAGGTGGCGGCTCGAAGTCCCTGGACTCGGACGGCATCTTCGGCTTGCCGGACGGCCCAGAGCTGGTCTGCCAGCTCTGAACGTTTGAGTTTTTCAGCTTTCTTTGAATCTCTTGCCCACTTTCACGTTTGTCAGTTTCTGGCCGTTTACTGCCAACCTGGGACACTAAGTTTCACTGGGTGTTTCTAGCGCCGAAAGGAATTACTAGCAAATGCGCCTATACAACCCTTGTATGCTGACCAAGTATGCCCGCTTTTGTTCTGCGTAAGAGAACATACATTCCTACATAAACCTCAACATATAATGTTTGCTCGCATGAATCTCCGAAGCACACCGACCTGTTAAAGGAATGATGAATTGTATTAAAGAGATAAGTTAACTTGCTTTATTTTCTTTCATTTAACCTTTCAGTATGTGTCAGTGGGTGAGTGCCCGATCATGGGCAATCCTACTGAACAAGCAAGTCCGTCTGCGATTCCTGCATAAATCGAATCAAACCGAACCAAACCAAATCGGTGTTTGTACAACATCAGATAGGCATCACCAATAAACAATGCTTCGCTTCACATTGATTCCAGCATGTGCGTTGGATCTGCATGCAATATCAACAGGGCAGACTAGAAGAGGTATACGACGAAACAAAGGAATTCAACGTGGAATTGAATTGTGGGGTTTTACGTGCCGAAACTGCGATTTCATTATGGGGGGCGCACCGCAGCAGGGTACTTCGGAATAATTTTGACCACCGGGAGATTTTTATGGGCCCCCAATGCACGCGACATGCGCGTTTTCTTATATCGACCTCATCAAAATGAGGCCGCCGTAACTGGGAATCCATACCGCGACCTCGTGCTTAGCAGCGCAACACCCTAAATCGGCTAAGCCACCGCGGCGGGTGAAGACGACATGGGCATTTAAGGAGAACTGTTTGGAAAAACAATAAACGTGCACCTATGGTAATATGTAACACACACACGCACACACACATCGCCAGCAGACAGAGCAGTGAAGGAAAGTTACGGGGAAATTAGCTGTGGTTGTACTTGAAATGTAGAAAATAATGAAATGGGAAATGAAAGTGGGCGAAAAATAATTTGGCGCCGGTGGGTACCGAACCCGCAACCTCTGCATCATGCGTGCGCTGCACTACCAATTGTGCGACGGCGACAGTTATCAATCCGGCCAGAATTTTCGGTATTTATGGTTTATTTGATCTTGTCCTGGGAGCGCCACTCAGCGCCATAGTGGGGGGATGTGGAACACCCCTTTTCTTGCCCGATGGCGCCACTAAAAAATCGGCTAATAAAGCCTCGCATGCTACCTAGTGGCATCAAGACCACTAGGTAGTACTCGAGACACTCGCTATGAATGAACGAAAAGAGGAGGGAAACCGCGGGGCTCGTTTTTTGTTGAGCTTTGGCTTACGACTTCGTGGGAACAAAGCAGAACACTCGCTTCTCTCTCCCATTTCTTTCGCTATTTTCGCTTCCGTATGTAGTGAGGGAAAACATGCAGAGTGTTTCGCGCCTATCTCTTTGATGCTACGTTAGCCTTGTAAAGTTTGTCGAACATGACTTTGAGTCGTCGAATTTATTTGTGATGAAGACGTCAAAAGAATATGCATTCGCCGACACCGTGATACACAGCTCATAGGGCTCTCGACGTTGTCCACTGGCGCGCACGGTCCACAAGACTCGGAATAATAATCCTAATGCATAAGATTTGGCTTATAAAAGTGCCAAAAAAATAGATCTTTAACGATGTATCCGTGTACAGATCATGACAGGCTAATCACTACATACAGCCCCCCCCCCCTTTTTGTTTTCATGCGCACAAGTGCACTTAGGTATTCATAATTTTTTCGGGGAGTGCATTTCACCCGCTAACAACTACGAGTTATCGCTGAGCGCGAAACGTGCCAACATGATTCGAAACTTACTCGAATGTTATCGTTTATTCTATCTGCTGTAGATGTTCTCGCAGAACTTTGTATACTCAGTTTGCATGCGTGACACGAATTGTATAGTACTCTATAGAAAGCACGCGGACGCCGGCGATTACTTTGGAACCTTCGACAGGTGTTGTATAAAATCCGACGCGCTTGAACCGATAATAAGATTTTCGACGATTCCCGACTGTGCTCCCTGCTACCTTTGTGCTCCGAATCTCACTTTTGTAGGCACAAATTCATCCAATAAAAACAGTTCATGTCGCCATTCACAGTTTTGCTGCTGTGTTCTTCATCTGTGCGTGACTGGGGTAGAAATTCATCCCCACTGTACTGGCGCCTACAGGAATAAACATTTTTTTGCAAAACATCGCCTGCAACTAAGATGCAACTAACTGTTGAGCTCGTTGGTACTGCTAACCGCTGAAGGGAATTAGCTCAACAAAAGGCGCACGCACAACATGAAGGTAGACGCTTGTCTTCGTCTCCTCTTCTGTAGTGGGTGTCTTTTGTTGCACTGATTTTCCTCATCAACAAACTTGAAGCTGCCGAAAAAAGGCGCCATGAGATAGCAACAGTTGCGTTGAGTCGTTTCACCATGATTTCAATCGACGAGGAGTAAGCCAGCCCAACTGCCACTGTGTAATTTTCTAAAATCGACAGGAAGTAACATAGCTTAGAGGGACACTAGAAACACTAGGTCAGTTAAGTGTTCTTTCAAGACTCGTTAACCGAATTCGCAGTAATATGTTGATTAGTAAGAGAAGACTAAGAGTAAAATTTCATTTTTTTTCAATTGCGCGCCGAAACCCCAGCGACGTTACGTGAGTGTGACGTCATTGATTTAAAAGTATTCGCTTGTGTTTGGGCCACTGTAACTCAGTCAAACATCTCGAAACTTGCTCATTTGTGTACTCGGCGCTTTCATAATAAAATGTAATGCACAGTTACCGATGAAACGTTAACTATAGGCGTGAGCAGACGTCGTCAAAACCCCGTGACGTCATGACGAGCAGGTGCGACAGCTCCAAGCCGGCGTGGCCCGTTGTCTCTTGTTTCTGCGTCCTTTCTGGCTTATCAAGCCTCTCCTAGATGTGGATTTTTTATGGCATTGATGAAAGGTGATTTACCAGTGCAGCTAGGATATTTTTTTTCTCTTTAGTGTGTTTTCCAAGGAATTGTCAATCTGGCGTTCGTTGCTGTTCATTCGTATCTCTACAGAGATTATTCCTCAACCATGGCTGTGGACGACTTTATGCCGTTTGGTTATACGCCTGTCACCATTAACAAATTGACTAAATTTTTCTAATATGATCCGATGTGCGATCCGCTTCGGACTGACCATGTAATGTTTGGGATCGAGAGGGAGGACAAATCGCGTTCGATAGCCTATAGCACTTTCTGAAAGTCAAGCACGTGCAGCTGCGAGAGTAAGTATTTTCAGGCGACTTAATATATGAACAAAAGGCCGTACACGATTCATCAATGGCCGTCGGCTCTTTAAATTATAGCAGCTGAAGGAAGAAGGCGACTAAGTTGCCTTCCTCGTAGCAAGCACAGATCGGTTTTCTTTGCTTTGCTTCTCTGCCAGAAAGAGTGTCCATACGTCAAAGAAAGCTGTAAAGTGTATAAGCGAAGTAAGGAAATCGTCATCTGTTTGTGCATGCAGGCACTGATATGCGTACTTTGGCATAGAATATGTGGTCAAGCCACCACTTTAGCGCAGACATGCTAGGCGTGCTTCAAGACACGAATGAATTATGGTGCACATTAAGGCGACGGGACTTTTGACTTTTGAAAGGACTGAAGTGTTTTTACTTTTATGACATTCACATTACTCAATTTTCACAAGCACCTAAGAGGGCGTCCTCAAGATGAAATAAAGAAAGTGCACATAAACAGATGACAACCTGAACAAAGGTTTAAACATGAGCTGATGAGCGCACTGTGCGCTGCCAACGCTATTACACTTGAGGAAAGAAGTCGAACTGCATCCATAAGGATGCTGTGGAGCCTGTGAGTCAGTCTGAGCAAGATAAGATTGCCGGCACGGTCTCACGAACGATCAATTCATTCCACGCTTCCTCAGAGGTAGAATAGTTCCACTGTCACGCCCGGTTGGCGCGGCCCTTTCCGCACTATGCATGGCTTCATCCTGACCAGCGCCGTGGGCGTACTCGATCGTTGTGACGTCATGGCGCCTTTTTTCCAGGTCAACAGTTTCGACCGCTACGCGCGCATCGCAACGACGACACACTGCGCGCCCCTCATGGAACCTCGGCTGCGCGTCAACCCTCGAATAGGTTCTTATTACAGGATAGGCGAACGCGTCAGTTTGGGCCTCGCTTGTCGACTCTTCCTCAACGGGGGGCGATGATTGGGGAATAACAGAAAAGTCCACCTCGTCAGTAAAAATCGCGGTGGGAAGTGGGAAGTCTTCGGCCCCGACTTCTGTGCTGCGAGGCGTCGCGGCGGGTAGGTCACCAATCATGGAGAGTAGCGAAACGGACAGGGCGACCACGGCCAGCACCACGAAAGCGAGGAAGACCGTTTTCGCCGTCGCGACACACGTCGTCAACGAAGTCTGCAGGCGGCTAGGAGACGGCGGTCGAGGCTTGCCCAAGTAAGGTTCGATCGGCTCGACTCGGGACCACAGGACCTGAGTCGTGTGTGAGGAGCCCGTCTGTTCGTGGGGCCAGATTGTATCAGCCCACGCGTCCATATCTTTAAACAAGGTCTGACGATGCTGGACATGTTGTTGCTGCTGCTGGTTGTGTTCGCCGGATGATGTTGCAGCAGCCTCTGGAACAGCAGGAAGGAGGTGGTGCGGCAGGTCAGCGGAGCTTGTCGGCAGTGGCACCTGCAGCAGCACACTCGGTGCGTGGGCCGCTTGGTCCTGCGCGCACTGGAAGTTGAGCTCCGTCGGCGTACGGCCATCGTCCTGCGGGCCGAATTCCATGTCAGGCAGGCTGACACAGACTGTGTTCTCACGGAATGGGCCGATTCGACGAAATCATTCAAGAATGGCTTCAATGGCTTCAAGAATGGGTCGTGGTCTTCGACGCTTTGCCTCGTCGTGGCTGGTGGCCTTCTCTGCGCCCTGTCTTTACAAAATAGGGGAAAGATGCGTAAAACCGGCTTGAGGCCCAAGCGGAGTTGTCCGTCCTTTTTTTCTTCATAACCTGATAATGGTTTGGTGCATACCCACAGCGGATGATGATGATGATGATGATTCCAAACATTAGCGCATAACTACAATGAGGGGTGGCTGAAAAGCGGGCAACATAGAGCGAGAACAATGTTGAGGCAAATGGCGATAACAATGAAACTATTAAAGCTATATTTCAAAGGTTACATGATCACATTTCACGACGTCGCTACGGCAATGGAACGCTCACCGCTTCTATTGTTACAGGTTAGTTACCTGGACATTACCAGCTGCTTTAAGTGCGGAGTGGTTCCAAATAAGTTTTAATAGCGTAGTCGTGCCAAATTGAGCTCTATGACTGCGTCATGCGCGCACTGCGCGGCTTTGTACGACTTCATGCTTTTTTCTGTGTCTCGTTACGATTGATGCTGTCGGGGGATGTCGAACTTGATCCTGAACCTGAAGATTCTGTGTTAGACATTGTACGCAGGATAGAAGCTGGCCAAACTGCAATTTTGGTTGAACTTAAGGGGATAAAAGAGAAGCAGGACGCCAGAGACGCTGAGGTGAAGTGCCTTTAGGGAGTCGCCACTCTCGAGTCCACCCTTAGCCTACGTAAAACCTCTGGAACAGACACACCTGGCAGCATCCAGTCATTTTCACGCTAGGTAAAAACCATAACTTCAAGGTGCGAGGACGCCGAAAACAGGCTGCGTAGATGAAATGCACTTTTTTTTTGGCATCAGCGATGAGTCTGGTGAAGATTGGACAACTTCACAGCAAAAAGTCATCAAACTGTGCGCTGAAAGGTTGGAGCTACTTCATCAAGCGACCGGTCTGAACGAGTGCACAGAATTGGTCGATTCGCTAATGACAAATGCTGGCCAATAATCGCAAAGCCTGTCACATTTAAAGACAACTATAACAGTTTGGCTTCTGCAAGGAAGCTAAAAGGTCCCCGCTGATGTGTTCGCGAGGATTTCGCGGCAGGCACTCGCTTACCAAGAAAAAACTGCTGTAATATGCAAGCGCATAGGGCAAATCATGCAAACTTTCACTTGACAAAATGCACATTAAGAACAAGAAATACATGTACGATGTTGACAGAGGCACCGTCGTATTATGTAGCAGATAGCTAAAAAAAAAAATCTACGGATGCACAGGGTCCCTGAACTACCCTTTATACTGCCTCGTGTCGCTTGCTCAGAATATCGTGCACTAACCTACGTAGCATACTAATTAATCGCGATATGTTCTGTTCCTTTAAGGAAGATAGCAATTCCTACATTCTATCCCTAACAGAAACATCGCTGCACAACGATGTTTCAGACGGTGAAATATTTATAGAAAATGACATATTCAGTATTTATCGGCATGACTGCAATGATAAGAGGGGCGGTGATGTCTTGCTTGCAATAAATAAAAGGATTTTGTCTTATGAAGTTCACACCTCGTGATCACTTAAGATTATCTGGGCTGCCTGTCAAACCATTTGTGGAAACATATTAGTTGGTGTCTGTTACCGCCCTCCTGAAATGTCCCTTCCATCTGTTGATAAACTGCGCGTAATCATTGTTACTGCCATGTAGAATTGTTCAACTAGTTATGTTTATCTGCTTGGCGATTTCAATTTTCGCCAAACCAATTGGCCATGCTTGTCAGAATCGTGCATGAACCGATTTCAGTGAATTAACCTTGGACTTAAATCTTTTTCAGGTAATCAATCAACCCACCGTGACAATAACCTTTCAGATTTGGCACTAACTACTGCACCTGAAACCGTGTGTCCTGTGTTAATTTTTGACGGTTTTAGTGACCGTAAGTTGCTTCAGCTTACACTCCCGATACCCATGTTGTTTACTAGATTTCAGTATAAAAAATTTGGCAACACAACAAAGCTAACTATGTTGCCATCAACACTGAACTTAAGTGATTTCTCAGTGACTGAGTTTTGCCATCTTTCAAGAAATAAAAATTATTAAGAAACAAAAATTCAGTGCCATTCCACTCTGTGAAGGTGGACGACCAGCGAAGCTGTGTATGTGGGCCCTTTGATGAGATGGTGAGCTGTCCATTGCCGTGCGTCAAACGCCATATGTACATAAAATGGAAGACGAGGCACGACTAGTCGCTCCTTCACGATGTTGAGCCTCAGAAGACCGCACACTTCTTGCAGTTAGCATTGAAAATAAAATTCACGCACCCCGAATTCCCCGAATTCTCCGGAATCTACACCCTGACTGTGATGAAGGCTGAAGACAGGCAAGGGCACAAGCCCTGGTTGGACTCCTTGGCGATGACACATCGGACACCGCTCTTATACACCGACGTGGCCCAGTACCTAAAAATACGTGCCCTGTGTCCAGTCCTACTAGATAGAGGCATCCTGAGGGCTTCGGCCACGTTCAACGCTCTGAACAGTGGCTGGGCGGAAAAGGCTGCTATCGCGCTAGCCATATTGTACACGCTTCAACGATACCGGCATCGGATGGACCCATCACAATGGTCACTGATTCATAAACCACAAGCAGGAGTTTGGCACGAGGGATGGCAATACCCTACACAAATTGCATCCTTACATCATCGCACCTGACAGCGTTACACAGGGTGCGCGTCGTCTAAACACCTGGTAATGAACGCGCTAATACTGTAGTCCGAGAGCTCGCTGACCGGGCGCCATTGGAAGAGCTGTCCATCCCAGAGGACTCACCGACAGAACCACTGAACTACACTGAAACTCTACAACATTACATAGATAGCAGGAGACACTTCCCCCCACCAAATATTCCACATAACCAAGAAGATGTCGCGTGGCGACTGCTTCAAACTAAATCATTTCCTTGTATACGAGGGCCGTTTTTTTTTCAACCTCCGATCGGCTATAAATAAAAGACAAGTTCATCTAAAACAATAATTTTATTACCAAAAGATTAGTGCAGTTACGCTTACTTTTCGACGTAATCACCGAAGAGATTGAGGCATTTGTCATATCTGTGGACAAGCTTTGCAATACCCTCTTCAAAGAAAGTTGCCGCCAATGAATTCAAGTAGTTCTTGACGTTGGTTTGAAGGTCACCATTGGTTTGAAAGCGCTTCCCACCAAGCCACGTCTTCAGTCCAGGAAAAAGATGAAAGTCACAGGGTGCTAAGTCTGGACTGTATGGCGGATGATCAAAAATGTCCCATCCAAAATGTTCGAGAAGCCGTTGAGTTGCTCCAGCAGTGTGTGGACGGGCATTGTCATGGATCAGAACAACTCCAGCGGTCAGCTTTCCTCTTCGTTCGTTCTGGATGGCTCTACGCAAACGTCGTAATGTTTCACAATAAACAGCTGCAGTGATTGTGGTTCCGGGCTCCATAAACTCCACAAGCAACACACCTTGTTGATCCCAAAACACAGTAGCCATGGTCTTTCTGTTGTTGAAGGTTTTTTTGAGATTCTTTGGTTTGTTTGGTGAATTTGAATGCATCCATTGTTGTTATTGTCGTTTTGTTTCCGGTGTGTCGTATTGAATCCAGGTTTCATCCCCAGTAACGATTGATTTCAAAAGGTTGTCTCCTTCATCCTGATAACGCTCAAGGAACTCCAAAGCTGACGCC